>NC_081570.1:61324244-61335205 GCF_022355385.1 Mustela nigripes | reverse complement strand
TAAATAAGATTTTATTTATTTATTTGACAGAGAGAGATTACAAGTAGGCAGAGAGGCAGGCGGAGAGAGAGAGGAGGAAGCATATTTATTTATTTATTTGACAGAGAGAGATTACAAGTAGGCAGAGAGGCAGGCAGAGAGAGAGAGGAGGAAGCAGGCTCCCTGCTGAGCAGAGAGCCTGATGCGGGACCCGATCCCAGGACCCTGAGATCATGACCTGAGCCGAAGGCAGCGGCTTAACCCACTGAGCCACCCAGGCGCCCCTCACCTGGAAATTTTTAATGATTTTTCTCCAGTCTCTTTTCATTATATTAATTATTTTGGGTACTTCATATCTTTGACATTTCATTATAACTCTGACAAGCACTACTGAAACTGAATTGTCAACTCTACAATATTTTTTATAATATCTCTACTGAGATAAATTTGCATAACCTAAAGTTCATCCTTTTAAATTATTCGATTCAGTGATTTTAAGTATATTCACAGACTTCTGCAATCATTACCATTATCTAATTCCAGAACATTTTCATTGCCCCAAAATGAAATCCCATACCATTAGCAATTATCCTTGTGGGCCCTTGCGACCATTAATCTATTTTCTATATCTATGAGTTGGCCTATTCTGGGCATTTAATATACATAGAATAATAAAATATGTGGTCATTTTTGTCTTGCTTCTTTCACTTAGCATATTGTTTCCAAGATTCATCCATGTAGTATCATGTATCAGTATTTCATTCATTTTTATGGCCAAATAATATTTTATTGTATAACTGCCACATTTTGTAATCTATTCATTAAGTAGGTTGCTTCCAATTTATGACTTATTAATAATGCAGCTGTGAACATCCATATACAAATATTTGTGCAGACATATTTTTCAGTTTTCTTGGATAGATACATTGTAGTGGAGTTGTAGGAGGATGAGATGGTAATAAATTTTTGAGGAAATAACAAACTGTTTTCCATGGCAGTTGTACCATTTACATTCATATCATCAATTTATGAGAGTTTTAATTTCTCCAAATCCTCACTACTTGTTATTATCTGCCTTTTTTATTATAACCAGCCTGGTCAGTATGAATTGGTGCATCACTGTGATTTAAACTTTTATTTCCCAATAACTAATGATGATGAGGACATTTTCGCATATTTATTGGACACTTGTATGTCTTTGGAGAACTGTCTATTCAAATACTTTCATCATTTTATAATAGTTTTTTTATTATGTTCAATTAGCCAACATATAGTAGTACATAAATAGTTTTTGAGGTAGTGTTCAGTGATTCATTAGTTGCATGTAATACCCAGTGCTCATCACAATATGTGCCCTCACCTGGTTACCCCATTCCCCCACTTCTCTCCCTTCTGTAACCCTCAGTTTGTTTCCCAGAGTCCAGAGTCTCTCATGGTTTTTCTCCCTCTCTGATTTCCTCCCATTCCTGTTATGTAGGTTGTCTTTGACTTTTTAAATTTGAAACACAAAAACTTTAATTTTGATGAAACGTAATTCATCTCTTTTTTTCCTTGATCACTTATATTTTTCATGTCAAATATAAGAAACAATTATCCGAACCAAGGTCTTAAAAGATTTATTTCTGTGTTTTTTCTTTCTTTCTTTTTTTTTTTTTTAGATTATTTATTTATTTGTCAGAAAGAGAGAGAGTAAGAGAGAGAGAGAGTGAGAGCACAGGAGCAGGAGAGCAGCAGGCAGAGGGAGAAGCAGACTCCCTGCTGAGCAAGGAGCCCAATGTGGGACTCCATTCCAGGACCATGGAATCATGACCTGAGCTGAAGGCAGACAGTTAACTGACTGAGCCACCCAGGCATCCCTATTTCTATGTTTGTTTTTTCTAAGAGTTTTATAATCTTAGCTCTTCTATTTAGGCCTACAGTTCATTTTTAGTTTATATAGTATGAATTAGGAATCCAACATTGGGGATATCAAGTTGTACAGAACCATTTTTTTGAAAGGAAAAATGAAAACTCATCCTTCTATTGAATTATCTTGATATCCTTGTCAGAATTCAATTGACCATATGCAAGTGTTTGTTTCTGGACTCTTAAGTTCTGTTCTATTGATCTATATGTCTACCCCACACAATAACTTGACATTGCAAAGTTTTGTTACTTAAATAATATACTATTGAAGAACAAGATCCAGTATCCTAAGAACCTTCAGTAGTATAATTTGATTATCATAATTATTATTTAAATCTATTACCCTATAATTTTTGTTTTATACCATTATACTCACATTAAAAAAATAAATATGTAAACTCCTCCCACGTATAAAAATGTTATATTACTTACCTTCAAATTTTTTTAAAGTTTGCAATTTTAAGATTCATGCATAGATAGAAAATCCGACATGAAGAGCAAGTTTCTGAGAGTTGACAAATGAAAAGAATATTCAAAGGCCTTAGAAACAATTGATGGTTTGTCCATCCATAGAACACTGGTTTATTCCACTGGTGGTATAGTATAGATTTCATGACATTTTTAATCATAAAAGCAGCTTTGCCTGCATATTTTAAAGGCAATAGATATATGCATAAGTTTATACATATAAATAAGTATCAATATAACTACCTTATAGGAGTGTTAGAACTTGGTTAAATTTCTAATTTTATGTTCTTTAATGATTTTATTTTTCCACCTTAGCATGCTTTAGGGAAATGAAGAAGAGTGGAGTTTTTTTGGTCTTTAGGAATTTGTTGTTTAGGGCACTTGGGTGGCTCAGTTGGCCGAGTGTCTGCATTTGGCTCAGGTCATGATCTCAGGGTTCTGGGATCAATTCCCACATTGGGCCCCTTGCTCAGTGGGGTGTCTTCTTCTCCCCCTCCCTCTATTTCTCCCCCTCCTCCTGGCTTGTACTCTCCCTCCCTCTCCTTCTCTCTCTCTCAAATAAATAGAATCTTTAAAAAATGAATTTGTTGTTTAGATGAGATAATGATGACAATATGTCTGTATAGTTAAGCATCAGATGTGTGGTGGAACATATGAAAAATTTAATGTCAAAAAAGAAAAGATCAAGGGTAACATTTCAAAAATGTATGAACAAAGCTGTGAAAATGAGGCTTAGCTTGGAAGATATGTGAATGGAAAGGAAACTATCCTAACTATACTAAGAGATTTATGAGAGGAATTGTGGAAAGTAAAGTTGGGTAGGGCTGTTAATGGATATTTTGATTTTCACCTTTGTGCTTAAAATTAAAATGATTATTTGGCAAACAATAGTATCTCTACATTTTAATACCATATGTGCTGTTATACCTGTGAAATTACTTAGAATCAACAAGTTACATTTGTTATTCAAACTTTTGTATAGATGGTGGGTGACCAAATGTTAGAATGGTTATTTAATTGTTTTATTTATGATATAAAGAAGAGAGTAAAGTCTGAAATCTTATAGCCATCAGACTAAAGTTTTCTTGATAGTAAAATATCATAGAGAGATGACAAGAAAATGTAGGAAGGTTTCCAGATGAAAGAGGAAAGAGCATAAAAGAGGCTATAGATTTCAGAGCCTTTTAAAATTTTATTTCATTTTATCTTTTCAATGTTTTTTTCTCATTATTCTGTTATAAACAGTACACTTCAGCTGGTTCAATCTCCAGTCTCTTTGTTTATTCTTACCTGTTTGCCACATGATTTCCTTATGTAAATTAAGCATCATGTACTTTTTCATATCTGCTTAATTCATGTTCCCACTTTCCTCAAGATGCTTTACAATGAGCTCAACCTTCTTTTTTTTTTTTTATAAAGATTTTATTTATTTATTTGACAGACAGAGATCACAAGCAGGCAGAGAGGCAGGCAGAGAGAGAGAGAAGGAAGCAGGCTCCCCGCTGAGCAGAGAGCCCGATGCGGGACTCCATCCCAGGACCCTGAGACCATGACCCGAGCCGAAGGCAGCGGCCTAACCCACTGAGCCACCCAGGCGCCCCTGAGCTCAACCTTCTGATGACATTTACAGTATTTACAATTGGCATTCAAATTGGAACATTTACATTTTATCTTATTATTCACAGGAAAAGGTATTTTAATTAAAGTAAAACTGTTTAGGTTAATTAAGAAAGAATTTGAAGTAGTACAGGAGACACAGAATGGTTATGGTTTGAGGGACTAGCAAAGGAGAGTCAGTTTGGTAAGTAGCTCCACATCTAATGAGTACTGTCACCTTTATTCACCATCACATGTCTAGCAACAATTGATGAACTACTGTGAAAAGCTTAGCAGCATTGAAATTGGGTCAGGTTGAAATAGAAAGCTGGTATTAATGAGATCTGTCCTCAAGTATCAAGGCATAGACACTGTGTTAAAGGACTGTCTTAAGAAGAAAACTGGTGTTAGAGATTGCATTGCTGGAATGAAGGCTTGGGAAATGACCCAAGGCAGATGTCAACTTAGAACTGGGAAACATGGCGAAGGCAAATAGAGTGATGAAGGCTGAGAAGGAGATAAAAAATTAATTACCAGAATTATGTGGCAGGCTTTGAGCAAATGTAAATTAATATGGAACTCTAAGTATTGCTCCAGAGAAGCTAATTGTCTCTTATCTCAGGCCCTAGAATTGGAGAGTGGAGTCTGTATTTGAGGATTTAATAGCTCCAAAGGAGGGAAAGGGTAATTACCCGAACAGAGTGTATCTCATCAGCAGCTTTTCCTTCAAGACAGAACCATTGCTGCCTATTGTGAGAGATTCCAGTATTAAAATTAACTATATTTGATCTTGGCTGCTATGAATTAGCCAATTATTGAAGGAAAGTCTTTTCTTTTTCATATATAGAGCTGATATATAAAATTTTAGCATTGTTTTGTGTCTTCCTTCCAATTCACCTCCATTCTAGCACATTCCCTTCTTTCTACAATATCCATCAAATGCTCTGTACATAAAGTAGGCACTAAAATGCCTTCATTCATTCACCTTAAGTTCTTGGCACCAAGGCCAAAACCTCCTTCCCAGAATCTCTTTACTTATTTTTCTGTTTAAGAATGTGGTTGTTCCCAGAATTGTTCCTCTCTATCTGTTTGTCTTCACTTCAGCTTGCAGCATCAAACAAAAGAATAAAGTCCCTGGTAATGTCCCAGTACCAAGATTTGGTCTTTTTCAATATTAAGTAAGTACGTTTTCCTGATTTGACTGGAGTATGGTTACTATTATTTTTCTTGTGTATGTTTCTACTTAAGTTTATTTATATGATGCTTCCTTGGAAAGTGACTTTTATGTGGATGTCTTTACTCTAGGAAAATAAATCACTTTATGACAGGTTGTATTTTATTTTGTTTTGCTACCCTTTATCTAGCACAGTGAAATGCACATAGGAGGCACTTAACAAATATTTACTGATTGAAAACACTATTTATTGCATTTAAAAGAAGTATAATCTAAACTCTACTTATATTATTTTGAATTATAACTCATGGAATAATTTTATTATATTTTCTTAAAATATTATTCCACCATGCTACTATGAAGAAAGTAGCTAACAGAAATCTGTTTATCATTGAGCTTTTTCTATGTGGGCAGGAAGAAATAAGGTTATCATTGAAAGATAACAGATGAAAGTAAGATGCAAGTCAAAAATAAAACAGTGCAAAAAGATCTTACAAAGTTATGAACTATGTATATAAGACATTTTTTTTCCAGTGCTGTTACACTAGAACTTAGAATATCTTTCAAAGATAAAGAAGATAAAGGGGTTACTCTACACTGTGGTCATTGTAATGAAATTCATTATTCCAGAAATGTTATAGGCTGATTATATAAAAAAACTAAAAACAAATTATATAGATAAATTAATGAATTAATTTTTAATGAATTATTAAAGAAAATGAAAATGGAGAGCCTTAACTTTTTGCAGCATGTTTCTTTTTGATACAGTTAGAGGTAGAGTACTTGGAATAGGGGCAATTGATCTGACTCACTATGCTAAGTAATTTTTCCCCCAGATCTTAAGAATGTTGATAAATCTTGAAAATACTAGTTCAGAGACAATATTAGAGTCTTATACAAGATCCATTTTTTTTTAATTGGGGCATAGTCTTTGTGTGGGAAATAATGGATATTATCCATTGCTAAATATATAGGAAATGCTCATACTCATTTCTTTTTTTTTTAAAGATTTCATTTATTTATTTGACAGAGAGATCACAAGTAGGCAAACAGGCAGGCAGAGGGGGGGTGGAGCAGGCTCCCCACTGAGCAGAGAGCCCAATGCAAGGCTCCATCCCAGGACCCTGGGATCATGACCAGAGCCGATGACAGAGGCTTAACTCTCTGAGCCACCCATGTGCTCCCCCATACTCATTTCTTAAAGAAACATCTCAGTGAAGAGTAGATGTAGGAGAAAATATATAAAAAGCATGTCTTTCCTTTTTAACTTAAACTTTTGAATTCATTGAAATGTAAAAAAAAAAAAAAACTATCATTCATACTTTTAGGTTTCTTGCTATCACATAGAACCATGATTATTAGAATTCGTGAGCACCTAAAAGCAAATCTGGAGCTCTCTGTCTCAAGGCAAAATATAATATTTGCTGACTATCATTAACTAATGGTACACCTCAAGAGTTTAACTGTATTTTTTTCCATCTTTAAACTTTATCACTGTATTTTTCTTCAGGGTAAAAAAAAAATATGGGTCAATTTTCACTGAAGTGGGCTGGATTTATGTATTTACCTCTCATCAGTGTCAAAAGGAATTGTGCACATTCCTGGACAACAGGATGAAAGCCTGTCTCTGATTGGACACTAGGGATATCAGCTGTACACACAAGATAAGTGTAAAGTTGAAAATAGAAATACATTTAGTAATTCATCCAAGCCAGGATATTTTAACAGTTTGAAACTTGCATAAAAATGATCATGAAATTATTTACTTCCTCAAACAAGAAAGTTAATATTACCATTTTTAAATCCAGTGAAACTTACCATCATAAAAATTTTGCTTTACAAAACTGATAATTCAGAATTTTCAAGCTGTTCATCTTTTTCTAATAAAAAAGATAACAAAATCAATAAAATGACCCATTCTTTACCACTTACTTAGAATGAATTTTTATTTGTTCAAGATAAGAGAGTGTCTGTTTCTATATATTTCAATATTGATCTGTGCCTTGAATGACAAAAATTAGTGTTTTATGAGTCATCTAGAAATTGACATAGAATTTCTTATAATAAATTTAAGTTCCATGACTTAGAAAATATTAACTATCACACTGCTGCTTTCTGGTATATTGGGGATCGTTTTAGAGATATTCCATCTAAGCATGGGTGTTTAATGACAATACTCACCTGGAAAGCATGGAGGGACTCATAGTAAGTTGTAGGCATTTTTTTATACTTCAGTTGATGTTTAATGAATTTAAAAATTCTGGCAATACCTGCTCTAATAACTTACAGTCCTAAAATAAGCCTGTTTGTATTTTTTAAGGTTTTAGTGAATACAGTTTTGAGTCCTTTTATTCAGCCACAGCAATACTGGACCTCATGTAAATAATAAACTCTGGACCATACCTGAAATGTTTCCTATAAGTACAGTAGAGCTGAGGTTGTTAAAGATGTTGTGCTGAATACTCTGCAGTCAAGACAACCCAGAGATTTGTACTGGTCCTATAGAACTTTCAGGATGGCTAACCAGGGTCAGTGATAGCACTTAGTCTCTCCCCCTCCGCCCCGCAGTTCCTAGCACATATGTAGCATTCAGAGGGAAAGGACATAATTAAATTGCATTTGAAATAGTCATTTTAGTCCTTAGTAGTGTAATAAAAGCTTATATGAAACAATATTTACTAATATTTTAAGCTCCCAAATGAGTATATTACTCCCAGTTGTGGGAGGCTAAAACTTCAATTTCAGAAAATATTACCCAAGTAATTCTTATTGAATCAATTTGATAGTTTATCAATATGTATTCATAAAGTATATTTAAGTTGGTTACAAAGTGCTTTACTTAGAAGCATAATTATGTATATGGTTACTCTGTTAATTTATTGAGGATTTTGTGTGTGTGTGTGTGTGTGTGTGTGTGAGTGTGTGTGTGTACGCACGTGCACGTGAGAAAGAGAGAGAGAGAACTGCTTCCTTGGATTCTAACCCTAATTTAAAACATATACACTCTCTAAAATGCTGGATTTCCTTAAGATACTTAGGGTAAAGGAGAGCAACCTAAAAATCAGTAAAATGTTGGCAGTCTCTATCTGTTCTTTTTTCTCTTCTGATATATGTGTGCACTGTTAAATACACACAGAAATATAGACTCTTGAGCTATGTATGTTACTAGTAAGGAAAAGATTTTTTCTTTTCTTTAGAAAATTCTGTTTTGTTGCCCATCATTAAATTTTACACCACCATATGAATTTGTCTCATTTGGTGATCACTTTAGCAGTATTAACCTATACTGCTAATATATACCCTGTCTCTTTTCTTTTCAAAATGATTAGATTTACTGATTAAAAAAAATCATAACTAAATAACACATGAGGATTAATAAATGCAGATTCTTATTAGGAACGTATTTAGTATTAAGCCATTAAAGCCTATGTTCTCAACTCTCTCTCTCCCTCTCTGTGTCTTTTTCTCTCTGTAGATATCCTCAGTTTCAGTTTAATCAAATAACTTAATTGGAAACAAAGTTTTTCTCACTTTGAATTTCTTATCTTGCTTCCTGTGTTTTCCATATCTACATAGTATATTAATCATTAAATTATGAAATATTTCAAGAAGTCTACAATTTAAGTATTCACAAAATAATAGCTTTGTACTGATGCCTAGCATGGTGCCATGGATATAGTTGGCACTCAATACATATTTGTTGAATAAACTAATCAAATTTCTCAATCCTTTTTTGTTATTTGTGAGTTGATACTGCAACAGAGGTTGAAGAATCCAATCCAAAAAGTGGTGCAGGGATATCGAGATAAGTAAACCACAGACCCAGTCCTCAGAGAGAATAATTTCTTCTAGGGGTGAGAAATGTACTTAACTATGATATAAGGTAGAATGCATAAGTGCTTTGAAAGTTATAAACAAAATAATATTTGTAGAGTTACACACTTTTAAAAATGTGGTCTTTAGGTAAACCAGAATTGAATTATTCTAAATTATTACTATATAATACATTGGCTATCAGACAGTATAATCAATATATTAGTAAAAAATAAGACTTCAAATAGAATTGCATTGTCATGTAAATAATAAGTAAATATATATTTAATATGTTAATATATAAAATATAATATACAAATAATGAGACTTTTAAAGAAACATAAATCTGTATACTGTAAAAGTTTTCATGCCTTTTACCTACTCTATCTAATACCAACTATTATTATTAATGAGCTAGCACTATGTTCTCTCAACTTGAAATTATAACCTATTCTAAAATCTTTATGGAAGTTTGCAGCATCTCTTTTTACTGGGTTTGAGAACCGCTACTAGCAAGTATCCACAGGAATGTAGCAGACAGAGTAGGCTCAGTAATTTACACATTGACACCTCTAATCTTGGTAATGATGGACCTTAGACCTTAACCATTCTTTAACTGAGGGAACATACCTGTTATTCTTTTTTTCCCATGTGTTCTTTAAATGGAAATTTGCAGCAAAATATAATATTCAGTCACCTTCATTTCCCATGGCTACTTTTTGTATAGAAGAGAAATGTCACACTTCTTTCTCTATTTACTATGTGTCCTATATTTGTTTATCCAGGTCATCCTTTGTGAATTCTCTTCCTCATGTATCCAGAGTATTATCATTTCTAGTCATCTCTGTTAAGATAAAGTAACATTGGGAACAAATAAAAGATAATAACAGTTTTTCTAATAGCAGTTAAACCTGCCAGTTGCTTCTAGGGGACTATTTTAAAAAGTAATTTTTCTCATAAAACTTTATTTTAAATCATTCCCCTTTTTCCATGTTTTTTTTCCCCCCTGTTAACCATCGCTTAGTCTTAAAAGCAGAGTTCAAGTGTATGTTAGCCTCTCCTCTGTTGAAGAAAAAGGGTAGTTTTTAGTTTGGGTTTTAGTATATTATTAAAGTTAGCACTTTTAAAGATGATGTCTTAGCTGGGAAGAGGAAAGGGAACAAAAGAAAGAGAAAACAGGTGGTAGGATATCAAAGAACTAATGGTTCTAAAGGGGTTTTTGAGATAATGCTTCAAATGGAGCCTCCTTACAATGACCATATATAATGTAGACAAAGCAGATGCTTGGTCAACTGTAGTATAAATAGTATACGAATAGACAATATAACATTGAGTCTCTGTTAATCTGCTTTGGTTAAAGACTTATAATATGCTTTAAAATTAAAGGGCTCTGATTTGTATAATACATAATCTGAAAACAAAACTACAGTCTTAGAATACTAACTAACACTAACTCAGACTGTTAAGGGTTGAAAATGAATCTTGATTTTCTGAGACAGAAGAGTTTAGTATAAAATATTTACCCTTGGTCTAGAAAGTCACCACTTCTCAATTTTTAAATGTTAATTATCATCTCTCGGGGAAAATAAATATTTGGTACAGTCATCCCTCTGATATTTTACAAGCATGTACTTAGTTTGTCAATTATAGGGAGTTCTATAGCACCACAGTTAATCTAGTCCAATTTTCAGTAATGTTCTGAAAGTTTTTTCTTATGATTATGTGAGATTAATTCATATACATATGTCTTTCCCAGCTTTTGTAGCTGTTATAGATTATTTTTTCCTAGCTTTTCTATAGTACTGTCAAAGGAGAGCTCTATCATTGCCATTTTGGTTCTCTGGTTTATTGTGATGTAGAACAACAGACAGTAGAGTAATGTGCCCAAGTAGATGTATAATTATTCTTTTTTTTTTTTTTAAGATTTTATTTATTTATTTGACAGAGAGAAATCACAAGTAGATGGAGAGGCAGGCAGAGAGAGAGAGAGAGGAGGAAGCAGGCTCCCCGCTGAGCAGAGAGCCCT
>NC_081570.1:61305833-61324144 GCF_022355385.1 Mustela nigripes | reverse complement strand
TTTTTTTAAGATTTTATTTATTTATTTGACAGAGAGAAATCACAAGTAGATGGAGAGGCAGGCAGAGAGAGAGAGAGAGGAGGAAGCAGGCTCCCCGCTGAGCAGAGAGCCCGATGCGGGACTCGATCCCAGGACCCTGAGATCATGACCTGAGCCGAAGGCAGCGGCTTAACCCACTGAGCCACCCAGGCGCCCCTAGATGTATAATTATTCTTACCAGATGATTATGTTTATGCTTTTTGTACATGTAACATATTGAGGAATGGTTAAGTAGAAGAGACTCTAGAAAATTAAGAGTTTAAATTGATGTATATGATGAAAAAGGGGATGAAAGAGCTGTAAAAGTGTTGCTGAGTAAAAAGCTTTGGAGTAACTGTACAGTATGGAGATTTCAGGGTTAAAAGAGAAAATGTTGGAAAGTGTTATTTGGGATAGAATCCTTTAAAAAATGCAAGCTAGGAATTTGTCTTTAAATTATGTCTGGCCAGACTCACTCTGAAAAGGGAGTGTCACTTTGTAGTATATTGAACCAAAGTTCCTAAACCTCCACTCATTCCTTCTAGTACTTGTCTTTGCTACTATTTATTACTGTGTAATAAATAATTAGCATATAATTATTAAATATTTGCTGAGAGTCAGGGGCCATTCTTGGCAGTAAATAAGGAAGACAAGCAAAGTCCTTACCCTGGTGAACTAGATGGATTCTAGGAAAAAAAAAAAAAAGTGAAAACCAAGTTATAATCCAAGTGAACAAATCTGTGATAAATGTAAATAAAATAAATAGGTTGCTGAGATAAAGTAATAGGAGAAGTTCTAGTTCTCATAAAATTGCCATAGAATGTTTTTCTGAGGAGATAAAAGTTAAGACCTCAAGGAAGAGAAGCTAGTCACGAAAAGTGTAGGAGTGTATTCTAGATAGAACAAAGAGCTTGCACAAGGACCTGAGGCCTGGAGTAGATTGTTTTGAGTTGGGTTCAAAGGACTGAATGAAATCCAATGTTGTAAGAGTATGATGAATAAAGTCAAGAGTAGAATGAAGTGAATTTGACTCTGTGACCCAGGGCCATATTTGCTGGCTTTTCAAGCTCATAGTAAGGACTGGCACCTTGGACAGCAATCAGGAAATGTAAAGCTAAAAATAAACATGATCAGATTTATCTTTTGATAAATGTAACTGAATCTTGTAAGATCTGGTGTGAAGGCAGAAGACCATCTGTGGTTAAAGGGGGTGACTATAGCTTAGACTAGAGAGGTAATATAAAAAAGGAAGAGAAAAAGACAGATTTGAAATACATTTAGGAAGTATAATTGTCAAGATTTGCTGATGGCTTAGATAAAGAGTTTCAGGAAAGAGCATAAAATAGAGAAAAAATTCTAAGTTCTTGTGGTTTGAATAAGAGTCTGCTATCATTTTAGAAGATGAGGGAGGTGGTAATTGGGGGAGGTATGAAGCCTGAATCTCCATCTTTGTTGCCTCTTTTCTACTCTGGACTTAAATATGGCTTATTTATGTAGGGCTTACTTTAAAAATAACTTAGTAGGTAGGTTGCTGTCTTTTCATGTTCCAGATTATCTATCCTCATCTGAAAATATGTTGCCCTGACCTGACATAGTGCTTCAACTATGGTTCTCATCAGAAATTAATATGGTAAGGCATATGGTCATATTACTCATATGGTAATATGTGTGATTTTCTTCATTATAGATAAAATGTTTAACATAGCATAAGGTCATCCTACAATGGACTCTTAATTTGCTCTTTTAATTATAATATTGTATCCTCTTATCACTCGAGATTTTAAATTACATTATATATTACAGTGATGAAATGCATTTTGCCCAATTGTAAAATTTATTTCTATTACATTTTATCTGTTTAATTTGGTTGATTGTTCCTGTCTATTGAAAATATTTAAAATTTCTATCTTGTGTTAACTGGTTTTGTTCTTTTTTTTTAATATAATTTTTTATTTTTTATAAACATATATTTTTATCCCCAGGGGTACAGGTCTGTGAATCACCAGGTTTACACACTTCACAGCACTCACCAAAGCACATACCCTCCCCAATGTCCATAATACCACCCCCTTCACCCAAACCCCCTCCCCCCAGCAACCCTCAGTTTGTTTTGTTAGATTAAGAGTCACTTATGGTTTGTCTCCCTCCCAATCCCATCTTGTTTCATTGATTCTTCTCCTACCCATTTAAGCCCCCATGTTGCTTCACCACTTCCTCATATCAGGGAGATCATATGATAGTTGTCTTTCTCTGCTTGACTTATTTCACTAAGCATGATACGCTCTAGTTCCATCCATGTTGTCGCAAATGGCAAGATTTCATTTCTTTTGATGGCTGCATAGTATTCCATTGTGTATATATACCACATCTTCCCCTTGTTCTTTTGACACCTCATCTAAAAATGTCATAAACATTTCCTTTTATTATTATTCAAATCATTTGCATAAATTTTGATCGTGTTAGGGCTAACAAGTCTGCTTATGACATTAGAGGTCTCACTTCAGGTTGCATCATTTTATGAATCCTTACTCTCTTTCATGTGATGACTCAACATCTCTGATCTGCATCGAATCATGTTATCTTTCCAAAGTTGTGAAAACATTTATCTGAACATACTACAGAAATAAAGGTTTATCATATAGAGGATGTTTGAAGCTGAGTTAATTTTGACCCTGTTAAAAATGAAATTATATCTGATGTATTCACTTGTTAACTTATACTCCTCCCTGGTGATTTATTCCTCTTTAATGCTACCAAATATCCTTAACTTTATAAAATTATTGAGGACCAGTATTGGGATTACAGTATGTCAGTTAATAGAATAGACTTTCTGCTATTGAAAACAAGATATTTATTAGATTATCCTCAGTCTTCTGATAACTTTTCCTTCTTCATGATTTTGAGTATTAGTAAGGGGTATATCATGTCTTTTCCTTCTTGTACTATGTATACAGAAAAGCGCAGTTTCTTTACCTTGGTAGCCTGTGTAAGTCTCAGTTTACTTAGGGATTTAGATGCTCAGCTTCCTAGATTTGTTTCGCTGTCATATATGCAAACTTTATCACAGATTCTTCTTTTATAAAAGCCAAGGAAAGGAAAATTATTTTAAATGATGACAAGGAATGGCATGTAGGTATATGAAAAAGAGTAAGTGGAAGAACTAAAGAAAATATATTTCTGAAAGGAATTTACTAACTACACATTTAATTTTTAAATATAATAAAAATATTAAAAATGTAAAACTTTAGTATCTAATTTTTTTAAATGACTTTATTCATTTATTTGACACAGAAAGAGAGACAGAGGGAGCACAAACCAGGGGTGAGGGGCTGTAGGCAGAGGGAGAGGGAGAAGCTGGGTGTGTGACCAGAGCTGAAGGAAGACACTCACCTGACTGAGCCACCCAGGTGCTCTTTCAGTACCCAATTTTTAAATTTCATGATTCTATAAATTAATTTTATTTGTGATAGATTCCCACGCTGCTTTATCTCTCCACTGGAGTCTTCTGCCCCCTTCAAGATCCAGAAGTGTATATTCCTACATCTCAGGCTGATTTCATGGGTGTTCAGAGTGTCCTGGTACATAATTAGCTCACTTTAGGGGACCGGTTGAAATAGGTTAATAGGGTCTCCTACTTCTCCGCCATCTTTCCCCAGACCTCCATAGAGATTGGATACTCAGATTTGACAGATACACACTTATTTTAAAAATTTCCTTTATTCTTTCAGGGAAAGACAGAAGAATATGTGTTAGAAATAGATTGCTAAACATATCCTTCCATTCGAAAGGGTCCATTTTTGTGGTTTATATAGAATTGGGGATGATTTTTAATGTAGGATGAATTGAATTGTTAGTAGAGAGAGACAGTAGTTATAAAAATAGAGCAAAATTTATAGAAGTAAGAAAACACAATAATAATGATACAGAAAACTAATTGAAGAGGACTAATAGATGAATTTGAGGTTGAAGAAGCATTTACAATTGATTTTTACATAATTGGTTGCAGAAGAGTAGTCTACATTATTTTTGTAATACTTTGTTTAATAGAAAGAACTGGACCCAAGTGAGAATAGCAGTAATATTACTTAAAATAATGTTATATTTTGATAATGTGTTGATATTATGATATATTATAGTTATTCTTGACAAACTTTATTTTTTAAAATATTTTATTTATATATTTGACAGACATAACTAGGCAGGGAGGCAGGCAGAGAGAGAGAGGGAAGAAGACTCCCTGCTAAGCAGAGAGCCCAACTCAGGTCTTGAACCCAGGACCCTGAGATCATGACCTGAGCTGAAGGCAGAAGCTTAACCCTCTGAGCAACCCAGGTGCCCCCTTCACAAACTTTAGAAAAAAAAATTAATATAAGGAGAATGTATAAGCTCAGAAGTAACTGCTTACCTGTCTTTCTAGCAAAAACTAGTATTTTTGTCATAGGAAGAATGGAAAGAAATTATGTAAGATAACTAGTGAAGGATTTTTAGTGAAGAATAATAACTGAGATTCATTCCAGGACTACATAATACCTAGTATCCATCATGAGCATTAAAAAATTCTTGCACAATGAGTCATTACATAAAGACAGATTGTTTTCAATAAATTAGAGAATATCACATATAAAATTTAAAAGATAGAAACTCAAGGCTATTCAGTTAAATACATCTGTTTTGTGCATTATAGGAATTTAAGCAGAAAATTATAAATACAGGGCACCAGGAAACATATCCAAGTGTTTCTCCTAAATTGTAGAATAAAGGAGGTTTGGACAAGTAGGCAGGTCAAGGTAGGGGGAATACAATGATTTTTTTTTTTTTAATTTCAAAATCCTATCTGCTGTCACATATTAGAGAGTTTATGTGACTCTCATCTTCTTGGATGAAGGTGGCGCTATTCACCAAAACCAGAAATAAGTTATAATAGGTTGGGAGGAAAGATAGGAATTAAATTCTATCGAGTAAGAGATGTCTGTGAAATTTTCCAGAGTGATAGGGCACAGCTCATAGGTACTACATAAAAAGGAAACAACTCAGAAAGGAATACTATTGAAGATACAAATTTTTGAGTCCTTAGAATTTAGGCCAGTGGTGCTCATCAAGGAATGAATGCATATTGTCCCTGGGAATGTATCTGAAAATACAAATGTATATCCCCTTCCAAAATTCTGATCTTTTTCTCTGTTGTATACTGTGGTTGCCTACCAATATCTGTCCTTTTCTTCTTTCTTGGTAAAAACCCTGAAATTTTACTCCAGGCAGCAAAATACCCACCAAAAAGACTACATTGCTTACGTTCTCCTTTGTCACTATGAGTGGTCAATAAGATATAAACAAGTTTTTTGAAGGACCTCTGGGAAAGTACCTTAAGACACATGGCCTATCCCCTTTTGTCATTTTACCTTTTTCCTCCATCTTGCTGACTGAGATACAGACATTGTGTGTAGAGCTCTAGTAGCTATCTTGACTCATGAGTAAACCTTGAGGATAGAAGCCATGTAGAGGGTAAGAAAGAGATGATAAACTTTGAAAAAGCCTGGGTTTCTGATGACCTGGTGGATCCTTTGCACTGTGGTGGATAGACGGTGAAGACAAAGGCAGACAACACAGTATTAATTATTAAAATTTTCCCAACCAATTTACAGACATTTTTTTAGTTTACGTCTGATAGTGCCCCCAACTCTCCACCAAGCTCTTTTTCAATATTCTGCTTGTTATTCCTTCCACACATACAAGATCCATTTGTACTTTTAAGATTTGTGATAATTCGGGGCACCTTTGTGGCTCAGTGGGTTAGAGCCTTCAGCTCAGGTCTTGATCCCAGTGTCCTGGGATTGAGCCCCATATCAGGCTCTCTGCTCAGCAGGGAGCCTGCTACCCCCCTCTCTCTCTGCCTGCCTCTCTGCCTACTTGTGATCAAATAAATAAATTAAAAAATCTTTAAAAAAAAGATTTGTGATAATTCTGTGATAATTCTGGTCCCATTTATCTTTCTTTCAATGATACTATCCTTTTTAGTATTCTATAAAATAGTTTTGTCTACCCTCTCTTAACCTAAATCTTTCTTTAGGATTTTTTGGCAACACAGTCTTTCTTCTCTTTGTTTATTCCTTGTTTTTCTTGGTGGGTTTTGTTTTGTTTTGTTTTGTCATGGCACCCTCCTGACAGGACCCTTTTCCCCTCAGTCTCCCTTCAAGCGTGGTTCAAAGTATATCATTAACTCTTAATAGACAATTTATCAAAATCATATGCAATGGAGCTCTTTTCCTAACTCTGCCTATATCACAGGTTTTTCTTGGTATTTTTTTAAAAATAAAATCAATCATTGTAGTGTATAATAAATATGAGAGTTCTTTGAGAACTCAAAAAAGTATATAACAGACATTATTGTGGTTATCATTGCTTTTATTTTGTTTCCACAGATTATACATTCTCCTGTTTATTTAAAAAATTCTAGAGAACAGAGTAAACATGTTTCTTCTATTATATATGAACTGAAAACAAAAGAAATTGGTATAAAATCAAAAAAATCAAGACATCTCACTCAAAGAGGTTAGTTATATGAATTTTTAAATTATATGTATGAATATATTTTGATGAAAAGTAAATTCATTAGAAATTAGTCATGTTAATTTTGAACTATAAATATATGATCTTGGGGGCACCTGGGTGGCTCAGTGGGTTAAAGCCTCTGCCTTCAGCTCAGGTCATAATCCCAGGGTCCTGGGATCGAGCCCCGCATCAGGCTCTCTGCTCAGTGGGGAGCCTGCTTCCCCCTCTCTCTCTGCTTGCCTCTCTGCCTACTTGTGATCTCTGTCTGTCAAATAAATAAAATCTTTAAAAAATATATATATACAATTCTATGAAATATAGGTTGAGATGTTTAGAGAAAATATGCATATCTCACTTAATATTTTATAAATGAAAGTCAAGAACTGGATTTTGAGCATAAGGAGGTAATTAAGAGAAATAGGTGTAGGCAGGAACCATATTGAGTTGATAGCTTTCTTGCTGTATAGCTATGTCAGCGTGGTTCCTCTTTCAGGAAATCTGTCAAGTATTAGATTAATATAAATGATTTCAATTAAGTAATAATATTTAATTTCCTTCAGGCTTTGAACATAATTGTTTTGTTGATAAAGTACATTTTATCTTATGTTAATAGGATTTTGGTTATCACATGTGTACTTCTTTTTGTTGTTTTTGCGGAATTTTTTCTGATAAAGTTTTATGTGCGATCGATGGAATTCTTTACCTCTATCTTTCACAGAAAAATCATATAATCATTTTTATAAAATTATTTTCAATTTTCTCAAGGTTTTCTCTTAAATCTTTTAAATTATGATAAAAACACTTACCCTGAGATCCACTCTCTCAACAGACTTTTAAGTGCACAGCAGATCTCTAGAACTTTATCTTGTGTAACCACAATTTTAAATCTATTGAACAACTCCTCATTTCTCTCTTTCTCAGAACTTTTAATTCTTAAATATTCAAATCTTTCTCTTTTTAAAACTCATCATGGCATCTTTATCCCCTTTTATTTTCTTTGTATATGAACTGCCGTACTTTATCTCTACCAGTTCCTTATTTGTCAGTGGTTTTTAATATTTCATCAATTATCCATTAGTTGCATGTATATACAATATGTCTACAACAGTTATTTTAATATACAGTGTTTAGTTTCATGTATATTATATATACATTTCATAAAGCCCTACATTGTTATTTAAAAGCAATTTTATTTGTATGATTATTTAATTCCCAGATTTATAAATGAAAATGAAATGATGGAAAAATAGTAGTTCCATGCACCATACCACTACACATAATCTTTCTGATACCCCAAGATACTATCTTGTAACTCTTCTGCTGTTTACTTTTGTATTTCCAAGTAACATGCTTATTCTGCTAAAATATCTTTTTTTGGGGGTGTAGATATTATTTACAGATTTCCATTGTGAAAGATGGAGATTTAATTCTCTTTTAAATCCTCCATAATACACACACTTATATATTCCCTCCTCTATTTTCCCCATAGAATTATATCACTACTGTTTGGAGGTAAATTAATATTTACTGTTGTAATTGTTATGTTGTAATTGTATATATTGTTCGCAGCTGAGCCATATAATATATTAGGATATGTTTGCTTTTTTATACTATTTTTTCGAAAACTTGTTTGAAAATCTCATACCATTCAAACCACCACTCTCCCCAAACATACTCACACATATATAATTTTTTTCACGATACTTCTGCTTGCACCTTTCATTTTGCTAATTTAATCAGGACTGCTTACCCTCTAAACCTGCTCTGAGACCCTCCATTTTGGTGTACATCTCTTCAACTGTGATCCTAAGAATTCATTTGTCTCCATGCTATGTAGGGACTCTAAGTTCCAGAATTCTCTGTCTTGGTCTTTCTTGGTTTATTTTCTTATTTTAATACAGTGCCTTCTCTATGAGGTTACTGAGAAATTATATATAGGAGGTAAATTTTTTAAAACCTTGAAAGCCTAAATATGCTGTTATGCTACATATATGTTTGGTTGGTTATTTGACTGCATAGAGCTTCTTTCAGATTTTTTTAAAGATCGCTTTATCATCTAACTTCCAGTGTTTCCTTTGAAAGGTCCATTGCCATTTAGTTCTTAGTTTGATATATATGAATGTCTATTTAATGTTTTTCCCTTCTGACTGGAAACTTTTAGCATTGTTTCTTATACCAGGTATTCTGCAATTTCACAGTGATTTGTCTCATAAATATTTGCTTGCTTGGCCAGATTGTTTTTCTATTCAATTTATTGTAGTTATTCATTCTGAAAGTTTATATCCCTCAGTTCTGGGTATTTCCCTTATATTTTTAATGTAATATATGTATCATAAAACTTAACCATTTTAAGCATTTTTAACTGTACATTAAGTATGTTTATATTGTGCAATCATCATGACCATCCATCTGTGGAAACTTTTCATCATTTTTCTTCAGTTGAAACTTATGTGCCCATTAGACAGTAACTCCCAATCCTCCCCCACCCTCAACCTCTAAAAGCACTTTCTATTTCTCTCTAGAATTTGATTACTTTAGGTATGTCATATAAATGCAATCACACAATATTTCCTTTTGTGACTGGCTTATTTTATTTAGCATAATGTCTTTAAAGTTGATATATGTGGAAGCATATCACATTTGTTTTTCTTTTTTAAGGTTTAATAATAAATATTCCATTACAGTCAACCTTTGAACAACATAGCCTTGAACTGGGCAGGCTCACTTATACAGATTTATTTTTTATAAATACTAATGCTATAAATATGTTTTCTCTTCCTTATGATTTTCTTAATAACATCTTTTCTAGATTATTATAAGCATACAGTATATAATACATAACATACAAAATATATGTTAATTCACTGTTTATGTTATCAGAAAGATTTTTGGTCCAATGGTAAGCCATTAGTAGTTAAGTTTTGGGGGAGCCAAAGTTATTCATGGAACTTCAACTGTGCAGGGGGGTGGTGATCCTAATCCCTGCATTTTTCAAGGGTCAGCTGTATGTTTTGTTTATCCAAACCAGCATTTGGGTTGCTTCCATATTTTAGCTATTGTGAATAATGCTGCTATGAACATGGGTATACAGATATCTCTTTGAGACCCTGCTTTCAGTTGTTTTGAATGTATAGCCAGAGGTGGAATTGTTGGATCATATGATAATTTTACTTGTAATGTTTTGAAGAATCACCATACTGTTTGCTACAGGAGATACACAATTCTACATTCCCAGCAACAGTGCACAAGGCTTCTAATTTTTACACATCCTAAGTAAACTTGTTATTTTTTTCTTTCTCTGTTCTTCTCCTTCTCCTTCTTCTTCTTCTTCTTCGTCTTCTTCTTCTTATTATTATTCTTTTCCTTCTTCTTTTTAATTGTAGCCATCCATTAAACACATAGATGTGAGGTCATATCTCATTGTGCTTTTATTTTGTAATTCCCTAATAATCAGTGGTATTGAGCATCATTTTATGTGCTTATTGGTCATATGTATGTCTTCTTTGTAAAAATGTTTATTTAAGCCATTTGTTGTTCATTTCCTATTTTTGTGTTTGCTTTTTTGTTGCTGTTGAATTGCAGGATTTCTTTATATATTCTAGATATCAATCTCTTATAAATGTATGATTTGCAAGTATTTTCTCCTATTCTATGGGTTGCCTCTTTACTTCATTGATAGTACCCTTTGATGCACAAAATTTTTGATCTATTTGGGGTTAATTTTTGTTTATTATGTAAAGTAATAATACAATTTTACCTTTTTGCACACGGAATCCAGTTTTTTAAGCATGACTTTTTTGTTGTTTTTTGAGAAAAAGAAGGCATGTGCCTTGGGGTACGAGGGGAAGGAGGAGAGGGAGAGAGAGAATCTTAAACAGGCTCCATGCACAGTGCGAAGCCAGATATGAGGCTTAGTCTCATGACCTGAGGTCATGATCTGAGCCAAAATCAAGAGCTGGACGCTTAACCAACTGAGCCACCCAGGCATCCCTGAGCACCATTTGTTGAAAAGACTATCCTTTCCCTACTGAATCATTTTGATAATCATTTTGAGAATCATTTGATCCAATTTGCAAACATTTACTTCTGGCCTTCTATTCTATTCCATTGATCTATATTGCTGTTTTTATATCCCTATTGAATCATTTTGATATTCATTTTGAGAATCATTTGATCCAATATGCAAGCATTTACTTCTGGACTTCTGTTCTATTCCATTGATCTATATGTCTGTTTTTATATCAGAACCACACTATTGTGATTACTATAGTTTTATAGTATGTTTGAAAATGATGAGGTGTGAGAACTATAGTTTTCTTCTTCTTCGGGTTTGTTTTGGTTCTTTGGGGTCCCTTGAAATTGTATATGAATTTTAGGATGAATTTTTCTATTTCTGCTAAAACGTCATTGGGATTTTTATAAGGAGTACATTGAACTTATAGACTGCTAAAAATTGAGTAGTAGTTTAGTAATATTAAGTCTTGTAGTCCACAAATATATGTTTTTTTTTCTTTTATTCCTGTTAATTTCTTTCAACAACATATTGAAGGTTTCAGTGTACAAGTCTTTCACACCCTTAGTTATGTTTATTCTAAGTATTTTATTCTTGATCTTAAATGCTAGCTGCATGTGTTCTTTTTTTTTCTTATATGACTTTTATTAGTTTCTTTCAATTTTTTTATTTACTGTTTCAGTGTTTTTATCATCAAAGGGTTTTGAATTTTTGTCAAAATATTTTTTCTGCATTGATTATGGTAATCATGTTTTTTCCTTCATTCTGTCAATTTGTATTACATAGATTGATTTTCATATGTTGTATCACTTCTTGTATTCCAGGAATAAATCCCCCGTGATCCAGTTATATAATCTTTTAAATATGCTGCTCCTTTGAGTTTGTTAATAGATTCTTGAGGATTTTTTGCATCAGTATTCATAAAGAATATTATTTTTCTTTTCTTTTAGTTTATTTGTCTGGCTTTAGTATCAATCAAGATAATGTAGCCTCATAGGAGTAAAGAGATAGTCCCTCATTTTCAGTTTTTTGGAAGAGTTTGAGAAGGATTGCTGTTACTTCTTTCCTAGTAAAGTCATTAGTTCTTTTACTTTATTTGTTGGGAAGGTTTTGATTACTGATTCAATCTCCTTATGAGTTATAGATTTATTCAGGTTTTCTTGATTTCAGTGATTCTTTTTTTTTTTTTTAAAGATTTATTTATTTATTTGATAGACAAATCATAAGGAGGCAGAGAGGCCGGCAGAGAGAGGAGGAAGCAGGCTCCCTGCTGAGCAGAGAGCCTGATGCGGGACTCGATCCCAGGACCCTGGGATCATGACCTGAGCCGAAGGCAGAGGCTTTAACTCACTGAGCCACCCAGGCGTCCCGATTTCAGTGATTCTTGATTTCACTGAATCTTTCATGATTCAGTGTTAGTAGATTGTGTAAGTTAAGGATTTATCTCTTTCACCTAAGTTATATAATTTATTTGCATACATTTATTCACAGTTTTTTTTAAATCCTTTTTATTTTTGTAAAATCATAGCAATGTCCCCTCTTTAACTTCTGATTTTAGTTTTTTGAGCCTTATCTCTTTTTTCTTATCTTTTTAGCTGAAGCTTTATCAATTTTGTTTATATTTTGAAGAACTAAATATTGTGTTCACAGATTTTCTATATTGTTTTTATAACTCTATTTTATCTCCTCTCTGATATTTATTATTTTCTTTCTTCTCCTAGATTAATTTAGTTCATTCTTTTTCCACATCAATGAAGTTTAAGTTTAAACTGTTTATTTGATACTGTTCTTCTTTTATAATGTAATCATTTATAATCATACACTTGCCTCTTAAGACTGGTTTTGCTGAATCCCAGAAATTTCAGTATACTGTGTTTATTTGTTTTTTCATTTGTCTCTAGATATTTTATAATTTCCATTGAGATTTCTTTTTTTGGTCTCATGGGCTATTTAAGAGTATCTCATTTAATTTGTACATATTTATGAATTTTCCAGTTTTCCTTATGTTATTGATTTCTAGTTTAATTCCCTTGTGATTAAAAAATATACTTGGAATAATTTCAGTATTTTTAAATTTATTAAGATTTGTTTTATGGCCCCAAATATTGAATATCCTAGATAATGTTCCATGTGCATTTGAGAAAAATGTATATTCTGAGTGTTTTGTATATGTCTGTTAGGTCCAGTTTGAATATAACATTGTTCAAATCCTCTGCTTCTTACTGATATTCTCTCTGGTTGTTATATCCAATGTTGAAAATTAGGTATTGAAATCTACTATTATAGAAATGCTTATATTTCTGTCTTTAACCTGTAGATGTTTGTATTATTTATTTTGTTCCTCTGATTTTTGGTGGATATATGTTTAATTATTATATCTTAGTGAATTGAGCCTATTATTATATAATGCTCATATTTGTCTCTACTCAAGGTCTACTGCTTTAAATGTTGATCTCATCTAAAATATGACTTTACAGATACATCTAGAATAATGCTTGGCCAGATATCTGGTTACCATGGTTTAACCAAGTTACCACATAAAAGTAATTACCACAGAGCTTTCCTAAATATAGAATTCTCAGTTGACAGTGGTTTTTTTGTTTTTGTTTGTTTTTATTTTTGTTTTCTTTTTTTTTTTTTTAATTTCAGCACGTTAAATATATACTCTTATTGCTTCTTGGCATGCAAAGTTTCTGCTGATATATCTGCAAATTATTGAATACCCCTGCTATGTAAAGAGTCACTTTTCTCTTGTGACTTTCAAGATTCTTTCTTTGTTTTTCTCTTTTTACAGTTTCTTTATAATGCCTCACAGTGTGGATCTCATTTTGCTTATCCTACTCGGCATTTATAAACTTGTAAATGTATGTGTTTCTTCAAATTTGGAAGGTTCATCTCTTATTTCTTCAAGTAACATATCTGTTTCTTATTTTCTTCTTCTGGGACCCCCAAAATGCATATTTTGATCCATTTGCTAGTATGCTGCTAGTTTTTTATTCCCTGTTCACTTTTCTCTATTCTTGTTTTTGTTCCTCAGACTCTATTATTTCAAAAGATCCATCTTTAATTTTGCTGAATTTTTTCCTTTTTTTTTTTTACATGTGCTGTTGAAATGCTAGTGAGTTTTTCAATTCAGTTATTTTATTTCTCTGCTACAAAATTTGTTTAATTCTTTTAAATAATTTCTATCTCTTTATTGCTAATCTTATTTTGGTTATATATTATTTCTCTGATTTTCTTTCATTATTTGCCCATGTTTTCCTTTGTCTCTTTGAGCATATTTAAAACAGTTATTTTAAAGTTTTTGTCTAACACAAAAAGATGTTCAACATCACTAATGATTTGGGAAATGCAAACCAAAACCACAATGAGTATCACATCACACCTGTCAGAATGGCTAAAATCAATAGCTCAAGAAACAACAAAGTGTTGGTGAGGATGTGGAAAAAAGGAACCTCATGCACTGTTGGTGGAAATGCAAACTAATGCAGCCATTGTAGAAAACAGTGTGGAGGATCCTCAAAAAAAATTAAAAATAGAACTATCATGCTGTGAATTGTTTAAGACTGATCATCACAGACCTGTACCCCTGAAACAAATAATATATTATATGTTAATTTTAAAAATAGAACTATCATATGATCCAGTAATTCCACTATTGGGCAATTATCCAAAGAATATGAAAGCATTAATTTGAAAAAGTCTATGCACCCCTATATATTTATTGCAACATTATTTTCAATAACCAAATTATGGAAGCAGCCCAAGTGTCTATTGGCAGATAAATGGATAAAGAATATATGTGTATATATATACACACACACACAAACATACCATGGAACATTAGTTAGCCATAAAAAAGAATGAAACCTTGACATTTGCAATAACATGGATGAAGGTAGAGAGAATAATGCTAAGCAAAATAAGCAAAGGCAGATACCATATGCTTTCACTCATTTGTGGCATTTAAGAAACAAAACACATGAACAACAAAAAGAACCAAACCAGACTCTTATCTATAAAGAACAAATTGATGGTTACCAGAGGAGAGCTGAGTGGGAAGGTGGGTAGAATAGATGAAGGGGATTAATAGTTCTTATCTTGCGGCACCTGGGTAACCAGTACAATGTGATATCATTTAACATTGGTTAAAGCATTTGATTCTTGGTTTCAGCTCAGGTCTTGATGTCAGGGTAGTGAGACAAAGCTTTGCATACAGCTCAGTGTTTAGTGTGGAATCTGCTTAAGACTCAGTCTCCCTCTCCTCCCCCTCTCTACCCTGTTCTCTCTCTCTCTCTCTCTCTCTCAAATAAATAAATCTTTAAAAAAAGAGTACTTATCTTGATGATCACCAAATAATGTAAAAAACTGTTGAATCACTACATTGTACACCTGCAATTAATATAACACTGTATGTTAACTCTACTGGAATTAAAATGAAATTTACAAATAAAGTTTTTATCTGGTAAGTCTGATATGTGTATTCAGGGACAGTTTTGGAGGATTTATTTTCTTTAAATGGACCTTGTTTCCCTATTTTTTTTTCTCTGCTTTGTGATTGTTGAAAATTGGACATTTAAAAACAGTTACTTCTTTCAATATTTGCTGACTTGCATGGAAGACTTTCACTATTTAGTAAACCCCTAAGCTTTGAGATTTGCTTAGGGTTAAGGGTTAAAGTCTTTTTAGATCTCTTCTGGGCAGGCATTCCCTCTGGGTCAGTGTGCGTATGGTTTTCTTTTCTTTTGATTTTCTCCAGGTTCCTTTAAGTGTCTTAATTTCTCAGAGTCTTCCCCCGCCTCATTTTGGGGCCTTAGATTTTCTTTTGTATTCTCTGCCCTCAATTGTTTTTCTCCCAGGAGTCTGAGGATTTGCAATTCCCTTGCAGTTTTATGTATCATTACTGCCTTTAGTGGTTTTCAGCCTGATATCTAAACTATATTGCCATTCCTCTCCTGAGGATTTGAGTCAGGTGAGAGACAAAGCAGTCCTTTAGGCAAGCTTGAACATTCCAAACAAGTTTTATTCTTCTTTTTCCATCGTAAGGGAGAGAAATTAAAAATGGGCTGCTTCTTCCTAACTATGCTACACCACACTGGGGAGAGAGTAGTGAAGGGCAAGTAAAAGTGCCACAAAACTTCTTGCTGTTTTGATTGTGACTTTTTCTTATTTGGGTGTTTACTTGGTTGCCGTAAATCTTTTATTCATTTCTAGAACTCCTTTGAAGTTATTATGGTCATTCTGCAGTTATGTATGGGATATTTCTAAGGGAGAATAAGGATGTGAGAGTTCCTAGTCTGCCATCATGCTGACACATTATTCTTTATTTATTTCATCATTATCTCCATTGTGTATTCTCTTTCTAGGACTCCTATTATTCAGGTGGACCTCTTGGACTGATCTTCTCTCTTACTTTTTATCCTTTTTATCTCTTACTTCCCCATTTTTTTTTAATATATTTGTCCTCTCTTCTGGGGTGTTTACTCAATTTTATCCTCTCCTTATAATTATGTAATCAAGTTTCTAAAAATTCTATTTTATGGTCAATATAGATGCAATATCTTCTCTACATCTTGGAGGATAATAATATCATATAATTTTTTTTTTTGTGGATGGTTCTTCTCCATGGTATATTTTTCTATTTCCCTAAGTTACTTTCTTCTTACTGCTTTTGTGAAAAATGCTGCTAATCCTTGTTTGTTCACTCATATTTAAGATTAAGTTTCTGAAATGCTATTTTGAAACACTGCAAGCATTAATGTGGGATAATTTAGTGAGGTCCAGGGTCTTCATTCAGGGACGTGTAATATGAGGTTTCTTCAGAAGAAGACTCTTCCAATATTTTTCCTGTGATATATGAGTAACTGCTATTCTCTCATTTCATCCTCCAATTTTCAGTCCTCCTCCAATTATCCCTGCCAATCCTTAGCTATACCTGGTGCCCTTGAGTCCATAGTTTCTTTGGTTTAACTTCTCAAGAGGGTGAATATTTAGTCTCCTTTAAAAGCAAATGGATGAAAGAGTTACCTGGTTATGTGTGGTTGCCAAAGATCAGTTGATATAATTATGCCTTTCAAATAATTTTTTTAAACCATGTTTCAAATTCCCCACCTTTTTTAGTGTTCTGCACTGTGAATCTGCTTTTTTCTTTGCTTGTCCACATTAAACCTTAATATTCAACTTCATAGTGGCTGGTTATCAGTTACTTTTCATCCATGTGCTTCTAGCTTCCAAATAATTTTGGTGTCACTGATTCTGTCATTGTTTTTGAGTGTTTTTTGTTTTTGTTGTTTTTGTTTTTTTAATTTTCCTTTTTGATCATGGTACCAGAATGCAAAGAGGGAACAAAAATGTGTTTAAGTTATTTAAACTCTTCTGTTTAATCTAAAGCCTATATTGATATTTTAAATTGAACTAACTTTAAATTGAGCCATATTTTATATTAAGTATATAGAAGAAAGGAAAAGTTGGAACAGGAGGAGGAAGTAGGGAGTTTGGGGACAACTATCCTGTCTCAGACAAGGGATGACTGAACCCTTGGAACATATCATTCATAAATCATACTGAGTCCTGACTGACTTCTCTCTTAAGTGAAGGTTCTGTGCAGCCACAACAAATGTACTGTAAAAACTAAAATGTCTTAGTCATTCCAGTGCTAGATGATATCACATTGTAAAAACTTAGTTTATTATTAATGTTTTGGAATGAGGAAAGTGAGTTATAAAAGCTATAATAATCTATCCAAGGTCACATAATCCAAAAGTGACAGAGCTGGTACTATTTCTAGTTTCTGTTTCCATAGTCTAGTGTCCATTCTGTTTCACAGTGATGCCTCCTGACAACTGTAAGTGTTTCACTATGTAATAATTAAATTATGTGCATGGGAATATGGTTGTATTAGATTAAGCTATCTGAATATATGGAATCTAATAAAATCTGTCATTCCCTGTGTCATTCCAAATATTATAGAACCACCCATTTTTACATAATATTTTATTATTTCCACTTACTTTTAATATTTCTTATATGTAAAAAAGCTATAGAAACTGAAGAGTATCTTATTTAAATCATTTTAATTTAAAGAAATAGAGTAAAAATAACATTTTCCCATATTTCTTTATTTACATCATAACTAATTACCTTATGCTTGCTTTACTAAAATGGTTAATTTAAAAAGCAGCCAGAAATTGTATTGATGTTCTTGAGAATATTTTGGGGGGACATGTATTTGTATCAATTTAGATTGAAAAAAGTACTTTTTTTTAAATTAAGTAATATTTTCTATTACTTTTTGGACATATTTTTCTATTTAGGATTATCTTAGTACATTGTTCCAATTTTTACATAATAGCATATATTCAAATTCATGAAGGATGAGAAATACCTTTTCCTGTTCCTTCCTATTTCCTCATGAATGATGAAAAATACCTCTCTTTCCTTGAATATAAAGTTTACCTTTTAGAATGCTTAGTGTAATTTCTTTCTCTGACCATACTAAAAAAATGGGTTCAGCATATATTTTGGAAGATTATGAAGTTTGGCAGTCTTCTACCATTTAGTTACTAATAAGTAGTAACATTGTGTTTGAGATGCATACAGTTTCTGGACTTTTTACTTATTTCTTCTAAATTGAAAGCTGAGCAATGCTGGGAGTACTGAGTGATTAAGAGTGCTGTGACAGTAGTTCATTTTTTCCCTTGCTTCCCTTGCCTTTTGCGTTGTTCCTAGGAAG
>NC_081570.1:61206907-61305433 GCF_022355385.1 Mustela nigripes | reverse complement strand
AAAATATATGTTTATAAAAAATAAAAAATTAAAAAAAAAAAAAAGAGTGCTGTGACAGTCCCATAAGAAGCAGCCTCTTTTAACTTTAATGATTTTCACAAGGACAATTATTTTCAATCTTGGCCTCTACCTATTCTGTGGTGTTTGTTAAAACCTACATATTATAATGCTTAAGTCCATTAGATCAAACTTTTCATTGTTATTCAAATATTCTGTTTTTGTGCAAAGTAGGATATTCTATTTTTGTAGATTTTCCCTTTGTCTACTTAATGAAGAATTAAGAGAAAGCTATTAAAAGATTCCACTATTACAGATTCATTTCCTTCTCCTGATTTCTATCAAATTTTGTTTTCTGCATTTTGAGGTAATAATTAACTACCTATATGATTATAATTAGTATATATTTGGTGATATATGATATATATTTTTAGTATATATTCTTTTATCATTCTATGTTTACTTGCTTTATCTCTAGCAATGCCTTTTCCTCATGCTCTATTTTGTCTGACATTAGTATAGCTGCACCAGCTGTATTTTAGTTAAACCTTTCCTAATGTTTTTCTATCCTTTTAGTTTTGACTTTTTGCTTTATATGTTCATCATGAAAATAGAAAATAGCTGGACCAGCTTATTTAGTCCATTTATATTTATTATATTTATTAAGAGAGTTGGGCTATTACTGTCTTCTATTTTTTTCTAGTTTGTTCTATCCATTCTTTTCTTTTTCCTTGTTTTTTCACAAAATTGTATCTTTGATTTTCTTGATTTTTTATTTTGAAATAATTTCAAATTACTAAAAAAGGTACAAAAATTACAAATTATTCCTGAATATCCTTTATCCATTCCACAAATGTTGCCATATTATATAATCATACAGTTATTAATACTAGGAAGTTAACATTGATACAGTACTATTATCTATGGACCATATTCATGTTTTGTCAATTGTCTAATATCGTTTTTCTTGTCCAGGATCTAGTCCTACTATCATTTAGGTTATAATGATGTTATCATGTATATATTCCTTTATTTGGTTTTAAAAAGCTTTTAGTTTTTTTTTAAGAAATGGCAAATCTTACCAAGTTATTCAGTTACTTCCCATATTGTTTACAACATCTTCTAAATTCATTTCTCATCTCATTCCATCTCACTTTCCTTCAGAAGGGTTTATGTGAAGTGATAGTAGAATACCTTCCTCCAGCTTTCATCCCAAGGACTATATTTACCCTCAAACTTGAACAATGAGTTGGCAAAATTTCAGTCTATGTTCAAAATTATTTTCTTTCAATATTCAAAAAATATTATTTTATTTATTTCTTGGTTTCAGTATTGCTGTTGAAAAGTTTGATGTCATTTAATTTTTGTTCCTTTAGAAGCTTTTGCTTTTATTTATTTTTTATTTTTTTAAAATGTTTTATGTATCTTTTTTAGAGAGAGAGAAAAAGAGAGCAAGGGGAGGGGCAGAGAAAGAGAGAAAAACTCAAGCACATGTCCTGCTGAGCACAGAGCAGATGTGGGACTAGATCTCATGACCCTGAGATCATGACCTGAGCAGAAATTAAGAGTTGGGTGCTGAACCAAATGAGCCACCTGGATGCCACCCCCCACCAAGCTTTTAAATTTGTTTCTCTGTCTTTCTTATCTGGATATGTATAGTAGAATATGCACATATAGTTGGGTTTTTGTTCTGATCTTATTCTTTTCTATTTGGCATATCTTCCACTACTTCTTCATATATTTTCTCTCCTCCTGGGACATCAGTTACTTAAATACTTTGATTTCTGTTCTCCATGTCTTTAAACATTTCTTTCTTTCTTTCTTTCTTTTTTTTCTTTTTTATCCCTTTATCCTTTCAGACTTCTTTTGGGAGAATGCCTCAACTTGACCTCTAAACTCATGAATTATTCTTTAGTACCATCCATTTTACTATTTCTATCATATATGTACCTAAGATTTTTTCTTATATACTTATTACTATTTTTTCTTATTCTTATTTCATGCTGTTTTTTCTTTCCTTTTTTGGTACATTCAATATAAGTATTTAAAATTCTTATTCTGTCTAATTGTGCTTCCAGTTCCATGTGTTATTTAGCTTGTTATCTTTGTCTTGATGTAGTTTTATTTTATACTGTGATGTCATATTCCCAAGTGTATTGTATTCTGTCTCATATTGTATTCTGGCTATTGGGAAATTGCCAATTCCAGACCCTATTCAATGATAGTTCAAATAAGTTCAACAACAGAAGAAGTGATGAACTCTCTGGCAAAGACCACCAACTTCCACAAATAACATTGATGTTTGGTGTTATATTACCAATTTTTCAAATCAGTTAATCTTCAAACCCTTAGAGAAAGAGAATCTACCTAGATTGTAATCTACCATCCAATAGGTGATATTATCATACTAATTTTTCTTGCCCAAATTATCCCAATAGATTTCCAACTGATCTTGCTACCTATACTGTTTCAAAAACAGTTATCTTTTTTATGACTTCCTTGTTCTAAACTTAAAAAACAAACAAACAAACAAACAAACAAAAAAACCAAGGATCATTGCCTTCAGAATAAATGTTTTAACATGGCTTTCAGGTTCTTCAATATCTGATTTTAAAGTATTTTCTAGCTGCATATCTCAGTATTTCTTTTTCTTTATAAAGAATGTTCCAATTATAAAGTGTAACTTATCATTCCAAGAATGTATAGTACTATGATTGTACTTATTATTTTTCCACCTTAAGTGAATCTGTTTTTGCCTTTTGAAACTCACTTACTCTGCAATACCATAATTATGTTCATTTTTTTCCAGTAAGCTGTTGTTCTTCTTAATAATAACCATTAATGCCTTTGTCTTATGCATCCCACAACACTCTTTTTGTCTTTGCTTTTTGTTATGTTTGTTTTTGGCAAAATTCCTCTTGCCAAAATATGAATTCCTTAAAAATAGTGACTAGTTTTTGTTCTTGTTGTTATTGTTTTACTTCTTTCTATCTTTTATAACATCTGGCAGTATGTCATGCCCACAAGGAGTATTCTTAAGTGATCTTGAATCAATGTGTAAAAACATTCTACTTTTATCTAAAAGAGGTAAATTTCATGGCAACAAGTAAGCATATGGATAGTAGTAATTCCTTATTTCCCTGTCTTAAACATAACATTCATATTTTGCTATAGAGCCAACAAAGATACAATAAAACCTTCCTATATTCTATATATCTAATTATGTATTTTATCCTCTTATTCTTTAATTTTTCAGCAAGTGTTTATAGAGTAGCTATTTGAACTTGAGGTATAATAGTGAATAGTTATTCTGCAAGCCTATAGAGCATATTTTTCAACCTTACTCAAATCATGGCACATATTAAAAATGATAAAATATTTATGTCACACTGAGGCAAAATGGATGGTTTAGGGAGAATCTACATGGGGCTTTGTAAAAATATTTTTTCTTTATAGTATTTTTTCTTTGTAGTATATTTTCTACAGTATATTTCTTTATATTATGTAATTTTGATAAAGTATGATAAAATATTGAAAATATATATATTCATATATATGAAGTTTATGTGCATATTGGGATATAACCCCCAAATAAGGTATCTGAAATATTTTTAAGAAGAAACTGGAGCTTCTTTCTGTAAATGTGAATTTCTGTATCAAGCTTTGTGCTTTAAATAACTATGTACTATTTTTGATCAAGACAGTATTGATGTCTTATTTTTGTAGTCTTTATTAATGAGAATTCTTATCAGTGAGAATTTTTAAAAACTTTATACTTTATACTTCTTGACTTTAAAAAATGTATATGTATACTAATTTGATAAAACTAACTTAAAATTAAAAAAATAGGCAATTCAACTCTATTGAATACTAGCTGAAAAGTCTCAGTATTTATTGAATTTGAACACAGGAAGTCAGTGGTGAACTTGACAAAGACCAAATTCAACAAAGTGGCAGAGGTAGGAAACTTGATGGCAAAGGTTAAAAGTGAATGGAAGTAAATAAGAGAAGACATTGCCAAAATTTATTTTTTTGAGGAGTTTTATAATCTATGGTGTTCATATTCATAATAATCTCAAGTCACTAAACGAAAGAAATGAATATTCTGAATAATAGAATTTTAAATTTATGGTCCAAAGACGATTTTGGTGTTATGAATATCTTATTATATTTATATGTTAAAATTATCATCAATATATTATATATAAAAGAATATTGTAATTAATATTTGAATAATCAAAACATTAGTCTCAAAGTTAACCCTGGATATCAGAAAGTTCACAAAATATAGATTGTTAAGTAGGGGAGAGAGAGTTTGGTAAAAAACAGACAATTACTCTTCTTTCCTTTTAAGACAAAGAGAATTTGAATGAATGGCTACAGGTTAATATTTTTCAAGGTGGTGCAGTCTGCTAATAGGCATCAAGCTCCTACTAGGCCAGAGGTAACTTTATTAACCAGAGTATGAATGTGAGCAATTATTGCCTCATAATAAGGGTCATCTCTAAAAGGACCTATTCCCTAGATACAGTTTCTCTGATTCTTAACTCTTTTTTTCCTTTGGTCACAAATCCAAATCTGAGAAAATTTAAGAATGTCATAAAATAGGAGTGCCTGGGTGGCTCAGTGGGTTAAAGCCTCTGCTTTCAGCTCAGGTCATGATCCCAGGGTTCTGGGATCGAGCCCCGTATCGTATAGGGCTCTCTGCTCAGCAGGGAGCCTGCTTCCTCCTCTCTCTCTGCCTGCCTCTCTGCCTGCTTGTGATCTCTGTCTGTCAAATAAATAAATACAATCTTTAAAAAAAAAAAGAATGTCATAAAATAATTAACATCTCTTTGTACCCCAAAATGCAGAAATGATCCCACATTTATTTTATTTATAATTTCAAGAGGTATATGGCTCCACTAAGCCCTATTCATCGTCCTTAAATTGGTTTATAAAAACAAGAATCATACAATTTAATTTACAACTAAGATTTTATGATGCTTCCAAAATCTCCAGACAAAGTCTGCTCTGGTAGATAATGGTTCTGATATCATCAATTACACATCTTGTTTATTTTTATATCTTCAGACCTTGAGCAACTCCTAATCCTTAGACACTGCATAAAATTCCTTTGAGATGTGATTAATGTGCAGTGATTCTGAAAGAATATAAATTAGTCTGAATGCTATTCATATCAACTGTTACCGTAATTACAACTTTAAGATATCATTCTTAAATATTAATATTCATGCAGATAAATACAATGTGGATAAGGAAGCTGTCCATAACTGTCCTATATAATTTTAAATGTTTAATTAAAATAGCATATAATTATGTCATGATATAATTTCTCTGACCTTTAAATCAATACTTTAAGGTCTGTCAGAATAATTCATAATTTATATAGTACTGAGTATTGCAGCTTCTACATGGGTCTGTATTTCCCCATTTACTTTCACAGCAGGACATTTCAAATTGGCAAAATTTAAAAATATTTTTCAGGAAGACAACACACTAATGAATGAAAGACCCAGTGCTATTCGTACCATGACTATATGTCTCAGTATTGCCTTTGAAAGTCTCGATTTGTGCCTGTTGACCAGGTATAATTATTAATAATGGTGTCTCCCAGTCTTAAAACATGTCCCAATTTGAGTGGTTTTATGATTATACAAGTTATGTGCTATCCTTAATTTCTTTCATCCACAAGCCAATGTAACATGAATGAATTCTCAGATTAGACTTAGACAAATCAGAGATCTTATCCCAGTGTCAAACTTTACTAATAATTTCAAGGATACAAATAATTAAGAGACTTAAATAAGGCAGAGAGAGATTTGGAACATCAAGGGTGACTTTGCAGGTTGGTTCTCTCTTCCCTTGAAAAACAAGCACGTGTGGTTCAGCAAAGTAGATGAAATTGTTAGTGAGGTTTATAGGTTTACCAAACAGTGAGAGGCAAGTGTTTACATTATGAAATATTTCTGTTTTTTATTTCAGAGTGGTATAGTTTATATGACATTCTCTGGAGAGTGTAACCTCATATATTTTTGGTTTATTTAATATAAACAGTGCTTTAGCCAGGTGCCATCCTGCTAAAGGCAGTCAATAGATAAGGTCTCTTTCTCCTAGAAATTATCATTTGTCCATTTTATTCTGGAGTTTCTGTTGACATGGGGATTAGATTAGATTGCCTGCCTTCTTCCTTTCCTGTAGGCAACCACTTTATAAACAATGAATGGATCACTGTCCAGATGCTTTACCTCTTTCCTTTCACCCTTACAACAGGTTTTGAAATTTGGAGTACGTTATTATACTTATTTTTTACTACATTTCAGGTTATTACTACATTTTATTTTTATCAGCTCTGGGCATTCAAAATCCAACAATAAATAAGGCATATAAAACCCTACCCTCACAGAGTTAGTATGTTAAGCGGCAAGGATGATATTACAAGTTTCAGTGGAACATCTCTAAGATTATGAAGATAAAAGCCCTATCTGTAACTTGTGGGTAAGGATAGGTATTTCATTGTTTCATTTATATTGTCAAATAAATCAATCAGATTATACATGGCAGCTTAATTGCTGAGAGCTTTGGTTGTTAATATTATCCAAAATTTCTGTCTTATTAATTATTAGCTAATATAAATAGCTGCTTTATCTTTAACTAAAGTTAAACCTATTATCCCTTCCAGTTTTTATTTTATAATGCCTAATCAATTTTTTTCTTTATGAAAATGATATTTTGCTTTAGGTCAGATATTTTAGAGATACATGATACTTCATGAATGCCTATTCTATCTTATATTTTAAGAGGTTTTTTCAGTGTTAGAAATTAAACATGTAAATTTCTTGATTGATACAGAAAGGATATGGCATACTGGATAGACACTGTGATTCTAAAGCTGTGTATTATGTTAGCACTTCTTAACTTTTTGTAGGAATTACAAGCCTGGAAGATGGGCCAGTCCTCTACAGTTATTTCAGAACAGCATTTATATTTCAGATACAGTTATGAAGAAGTGCCAGCCGTTATATAAAAGATATTTCTGAGAACAAAAATGCTATTTCCTATTCAGAATGTAGGGTCAAAGGGTTAATTATTTGAGGGTCATTATATCAAAGTGCCTGTGATCAGATTTATACAATCTTTAGTTATTTTATCTCATTATGTACTTTGTCTTGCTCTAAATCCACTTATAAGTCTGAAATGAAGACTCTAAAGCAGATTTTATGGTTTCCATTGAAACACATTACATTTTCTGCCTCCAACATTTTTCTTTCAGATTCATCCAATTTATCATATCTTGCTGATTTCAATCCACTTGTGCTTTAGGCAGTTTTAACAGTGCTTTTTTTTTTCCGCCTCCTAAATTGTTTGCTAGAATGACTGAATTTTAGTCCAGGATATAAAATAGTATCAACTAAATTACTTCAGATGAGCAATTAGAGCATACTCATGCATATAAAACTAGAAATCTTTCTTGCCAAATTTAAAATTAAAAGCAAACAAACAAAAATGTACTTTCATATCAGTATAATAGTTCAGATTTCTTTTATAATCCTTTTAATATCCTTACTACCAAGAACAGAGAAGGAGAATGTTAAATTCAATAAAAGAAAGTATAACTTGATGGAAAAAATAGTCTTTGGAGTCAGTTATATTTGGATTTATTTTCCAATTCTAAGCTACAATGCCATCTATTCCATATACTCCCCTGCATTGCCCAGCTTCACATATGGGAAGGTAGTAATTATGTGATCATTTCTATCCATTTCACTGTGAGCAAAAGTGAAACATCACTTCAGAGTGAAAGCAACTAAGGGCATCATTTTCTTCCCCTCCCAAGTAGATCTTGGAGTCCATTTGTTCCATTAGCATACCTGCAAGTTTCTACCAACACACATTGGTTCTTTGATGAGAAATAGAGAAGTCTGTGCTAAGCTACTGAGGTTACAGGGTTTATATGTGATAGAAGTTAAGATTAATTATGGTGGTAAATACAGAAGTTGGTACCTTAACTGAAACCTTAAATATGGCCTCATTTTAGCTATCAGATGAGAAAACTGATGGCCATTTTCAATCCAAATGTCAGTCTAGTTTTTGTAACTGGAAAGCATTTCCTTGTGATAATTTGGAAGGCAAACAAGGTGTATAGCTAGCATACAGGAAGAAATTTTAAAAAAAGAGTGTTAATTCTGTGTGCTGGTTGTACTGGAGTGTTTGGCAAGTTACCCTATAGAAAAGAAGAGCTCAGTAAGGTAGTTGGTTTTCCAGAAAAAATGAAAGAGAATGGAGAGTTCAGAAATTTAGATCCCTTCACCTTCATAAAAGTTGTCTACTTCTATAATCCCAAATAGTAAATCATGAAATTTAATAAGGCTTTGAGACCAAGGCCCAAACCCATTAGTTAAAAATGATAACTCAGGACAGAGTTTAGATTAGGTGTGTGGGCTTTCCACCTATTATTCTAGATAGCCTCATAGTAACTTCCATTTAATTGCTAGAGCAAGAGAGATGGAAGAAAGCAAGGGGAAATTTAGAAAAAAAAAAGTATATCTAAACACTACATAGGACTTCAAAATAATTTTTTGAATGTGATTACATGGAACTGATAGTAGAAAAAGGTAAGATAACTCTGATAACTGAAGTTTTTATGGAAGGGTTTTACCAGAAGATCTAGGTCTGAAATACCTTAGGCCATGTAAGATTTAAATGTACACTTGAGTTCCCAGTCTTTAGTGAGTAGGAAGTGCTCTGAGAAAGCTTTGCTAGCCTCCAACATAGGTAATCCCCCACTTCAGATATGGCCAAGGAAGAAAAGGAAAAAAGAAGAACCTGAAGAAGACTCACAACTCACAAAAAGCAGAATCTGGGACTAATCTAGTACTAATCCAGGAATCCATACATGAAACAGAGGAATTTCACAGAGTTACTAGTGTGTGCCTCCCATTGTTTCCATTTGTAATTTGGTCTTTCCCTATTCCCATTTTTCATATTCAATTTGTGTATAGATGGGTGAAGCAGAATGTGATGACTTGTCTTTTTGACTCATTAGTCTTTAGATTAAAACCTTATCTAGAGCTGTTTAAGAGATCTTTGTACAAATTGAGAGATTCTGGACTTCATGGGGCTTTCCATTGTCTCCTTTCAGGAGTGTATTCTGTGTTTATGAAAAGGGGTCAAAGGATCTTTGGTCATCTGTGGCAAAATATTTCATTTGTGTCTCTGCATTTCCCAGTATCCATCGAAGTTTGACTGGGGCTGCATAATTTGGTTCTGGTCAACAGATTGTGATTTGAAGTAAGGGAGTCACTTTGGTACTAAGGTAGTTAGATACAAAATTCCCTCACTTTTCTGCTTCAGTCTTTGGAGGGCTTGTTTCAGATAGGCTGGCTATATTATGGAGGAGGGATGCCCTATCCACTTTAGATTTATATGAGCAAGAAATCAACCTTTGTTATGATAACCATTATATTAAAGTTTTGTCTGTTGTGACAGCTAGTGTTAATTATATTAACCATAGTGATCACTTTTTCTTTAGTCAAAGGCATAATAAAAAGATATTCCATGAGTGTATTATAAAAATTAAATGAAAATGTGCTACAAATGAGAAATGCATGTATAGCACTTGGCATAAGGCTCAGCACATGCATATACACAGTCATGGAGTAAAATGTCTAGCATGTAGTAACTGTTCAATAAGTGTTAGCTGCTATTACTTTTGTTGTTGTTGCTGTTAGATCTCATATACCCATAGGCCTGGAATTTATCTGTAAAATTTTGCTGTGCAGTTTTACTGAGGAATTTACAAAGAGAAGTGGTAATCATGAAGCTTCTAAGGGATTGCTAAGTACAAATTATGTCAAATAAATCTAATTTCCATTATTATTGATGTTAAAATAAATAATATCTATACAGTCTATCTTTATTTCAGAAATATTTTTGAATTTAAGAAATCTTATAATTACTTTTAGATAAAATTTAGACATGGTACAGTCTTTTTTTCTGTAACACTTTACATCAATTATAAATGAATCGGTGTTACTTTGGAGTTAAGATTTTAATGGAAAATTTTGGGGGTGCTGAGGTAGTTCAGTCATTAAGCCTCTGTCTTCAGTTCAGATCATGATCCCAGGATCATGGGATTGAGCCCTGTATCAGGCTCCCTCCTCAGCGGGAAGCCTGCTTCTCCCTCTCCCACATCCCCTGCTTGTGTTCCCTCTCTCACTGTCTCTCTCTCTCTCTGTCAAATAAATAAAAATCTAAAAAAAAAAAGATTTTAATGGAATATTTTGATATTACTCTCTTCATTTAAGCATTTTGAAGAAAGACTTAGGATCAAATAAAAACAGCATTTTTTTTTTTTAATATATTTCATGAGTCTGGGAGAGTTAGCTAAGAACAGTATTATAAATATTGAGACAGAAACAGTTCATTCTAAGCATTTTATAAGAATAAGAATTAGCTATGTAAGATGATGGTGTTAATTATCTTGATCTTGATAATCATTTTACAATGACTGTGTATATCAAATCATGTTGTACACTTTAAATATATACAATTATATCTGTCAATTACTCCTCAATAAATTAAAAACAACTCTATATAGGCACATGAATAAGAGATATTTCTAGGGGTGCCTGGCTAACTCAGTCATTTAAGCATCCCACTTTAGGCTTCAGCTCAGATTACGATCTCAGGGTTGTGAGATTGAGCCCTGCATCCTGCTCTGTGCTCAGCATGGAGTCTGCTTGAGATCCTCCTTCTCCTCCCTCTGCCCCTTGCCCCACTACTTGCACTCTTTTTCTGTCTGTCTCTGTCTCTCTGAAATTAATAAATGAATCTTGAAAAAAGAGAGATGTTTCTAATAAAAAAAAAGTGTCAATCTGTCACTTACAAAAAACTGACTTTAAACAGACTGAGGGATACATGAATTAAAGCAATTTCATGTGAAATAGACTTATTAGTCTTTCAGTTAACCTCAAATTTATTATAGCATAACAATGTATTTGGTACATTTTCAATGGCTGGTGGAATTGAGTTTTATGAATTATGAAATAAAAAATGAAATAAAAAAGTTTATTGTTTTACTCTAATGGCAGGCCTCTTAGTACTTGGTATTCATATTATGATTCACCCTTAAAAAAATCCTAACCAACTAAAAGCTCATTTAGGGAAGTATAATTTTGATGTTAAGGGGGGTTGTAATCAAGCAGGGGAAGACTCTTCCTTAATATAACAACTTTTAAAATACACTGTCTTTATGCTGCTGCTATTATATCAGACACTAGATTGGCAGTAAACCCAAGAGGTTTGCGAAGTTTAAATTCTTTTCATAATAATAATAGCATTACTTGCATTTTATACTTTTATTCTCTTGTAGGTATAAAGTGGAATTTTCCAGGGGCTATATATTTTGTGGTAGTGGGATCACTGATTTTTACATGTAATGAATTTATCATTTTATTCTTAAAGGAATAAATATTTTAAAAATTCTCAGTTTTAGCTTATAATATTGTAAAAATCAAGAGGTAAAATTTACCTCTCCCTCCAAAAAGCTCTTTGAGGTTCTCAACAATTTTTAAAGGAATAAATGGATTCTAGGAGCAAGATCTTGATCTGGGTGCTCTGACTACAGAATCTAAACATCCTGATTTCACAGGGTTTACATTCCAAAGCCAGGAGTAGGCAACAAACAAATGAATAAACAAAATTGTTTTATTTTATTGTATTTTTAAGATTTTATTCATTTAATTGGGATAATGAGAGCACAAGAACAGGGGGAAGGACCAGAGGAAGAGGAAAAAGCTGACTCAGCACTGAGCATGGACCTGGATGTAGAGCTTGATCCCATGACCCTGAGATCATGTCCTGAGCCAAAAATTTAGTCCAGCTAAATGACTAAGCCACACAACTACCCCAACAAAATAATTATAAATGGTGGTAAGTAGTATGAATAAAACAGAAAAATGGAAGGGTGATACAAGTACTTTAGGTAACACAGCCTTCTTTATATAAGGGAGTCTAATTTAGATAGATAAGTTTACTTTTTTTTTAGAAGATCTTATTTATTTGAGAGAGAGAGAGAGAGCACAAGTAGGGGAGGTGCAGAAGGAGAGGTAGACTCCCCACTGAGCAGTGAGCCTGACTTGGAGCTGATCCCACAAACCTGAGATCATGACCTGAGCCAAAGCAGACACTTAACTGACTGAACCATCCAAGCACCCCACAATGTCACTTCTGAAGAGAGATTATTTTATGATGAAAAGGAGTGATCCATGTGAAGATTGTGAGAAGGAGTATGCCAAAGCAAAGCTATAAATTGGAAATATCCTCACATGTTTGGGAATCAAAATGGAGACCTATGAACCTGGTGTGCAGTGAGTGAAGCACAGTAAGGTTGGATAAACAGAGCCTTGTAAGCCAAAGTAACCCCAGTATCAGAACTCAGGCCTACCCTGTGGCATTCTTCAGTGAAGATTTTAGTGGTGCTGATGGTTCCATGATATTAGTAGCAACAAGTGAAATGACAGAATTGCCAGAAGAAGTTTAACAGAGATGCAAGGGGAAGTGACAGCAAAGAATCCTCCTGGAATTACAGTCAACCTTGAGGATCAGAAAGTCTATGCATATGTGTTAGGTTTTATCCACTCAGGAATAATCAAACTGCTTGAGGTTCTCTCTCTCCTCCTCCTTCTGCACACCCCCTAAATAAATGAATGAATGAATAAATAAATAAATAAATAAATAAATAAAATCTTTAAAAAATGTATTGGACAGGCTTCTTCCAAGCTACTAGTCCCTGACTTAACATGGGGCAAAAATATTAAATTTCTGAACTGTGATGGCAGCCTCTAAAAACATACACTCAACAGTAAAAGGTAAAAATCCTAACTGGTTAAGAGGAGTAAAACACAGTCTTTGTCAAATAAATGGTCTATGCTGAACAAGGGGCTGAACTTGAGTAGGTAGTCAAACTAAAAGACTTTTTTAAAAAAAGGTGGAGGGAGGATCTGAGCAGGGACATCATGTCGCTTTACAATGACAAGGAAAGAGACTTCAAGTAGTTACTCCAGTCACTAAATAAATTAGCAGGTAACTAAGCAAACAAAATTAGCCCCTGGTAGAAATAGGAGGGAATCAATATCCCTAGTTACTACCATGTATTATGTAAAATGTCCAAGTTTAACAGAAAATTATGTGACAAGCAAATAATAGGAAACTGTGACTCCTACACAAAGGAGAAAAACAGGCAAAAGAAGTTACCTTGGAGAGGGCCTGTTTTTTTTCATTTACTTTCATTTACTGGTGTAACAGGTCACAAAACTTAGTAGCTTAAAACAACAAAAATATATTCTGTCATAGTTCTAAAAGTCAGAAGCCCAAAATAGAACTTAAAGGCTAAAACCAAGTTGTTGGCAGGGTTAGTTCCTTTTAGAAGCTCTAGAGGAGAATTCATTGCTTGTGACTGACAACATTTCTGGGCCAGTGGCTATATAACTCCAATCTCTTCCCTATGTCATTACATTTCCTTCTTCCCTGATGCAGACTCATCCTACATCCCTTTTAACAGGCCCTCTTGAATAATCCAAGTTAATTAGCTCATCATAAAATTTTTAACTTACATCTGCAAAGTACTATCTTTACATATATAAGGTAACTTATATGTAATGCCCAGTTTCTGGACATTAGAATGCAGACATATCTGGGGGCCATTACAGAAAGTATCAAAGAGGAGATAGATATTATAAGATAAAAACAAATGGAAGTTTTTACTTCAAAACTGAAATATTTAAAATAAAAAATTCACTAGACATATCAATAGTCGATTGGAGCTGGCAGAAGAATGAGTCATTAAACCTGATGATGAATCTGTAGAGATTATTCAATCTAAAACTAAAAGTTAATAAAAATGAAGAAGGCAGTCATTCTGACATGCAAGAAGATTAGAAGTTACTACTACATCCTAACAACCAGTAAAAAGCTGAAAAAAATTAAATATCAACAACTCTTTTTTAAATTTTTTTATTTTTTATAAACATATATTTTTATCCCCAGGGGTACAGGTCCATGAATCACCAGGTCCACACACCCCACAGCACTCACCAAAGCACACCCCCCCCAATGTCCATAACCCCACCCCCCTTCTCCCAAGTCCCCTCCCCCCAACAACCCTCAGTTTGTTTTGTGAGATTAAGAGCATAAATATCAACAACTCCTTTTATATCCATTGGAGAATTGAGGTCATAGGATAAATTGCTGGCCCTCAAATTGAAGAGCCCAGCAAGCAAATATTAAGAATGACAACTTATCAGAGGAGAAAACCATGAGCAGTAACCTCCACAGGAACCAATGCCAGTAGAATAACCTGAATATTAATGACAAATTACTAGAGGCTCAGTGTGGGCAAATCTGAGAGAGAAAAACTACAAGGGAACATGGTCATAAGGAAATGGGTGGGTACACTTTTGAGTTTTACCTTCTAGAGCTTTACTAGTTTCTCAGAGGGAGTATTAGAGAAATACAGTATCATGTATTAAATATCATAGAGAATTCTATTCATTTTCACAAGGTCTGCATTCAGGGGAAGCTATATAACCAGAGTCTAAACTACTGAGCTTCCACCACAGACTAAATGACTTGAGAGAAGAAGAGTACCTAATTAAAGGCAGTTTTAGCTTTCCACATAGAAGAAGGGAAATACCATGTTCCATCTAGCATTCCCATTCCACCTAAGGTGGGAGATAACTAAAAGCATGTGTGAAGTTCACAGTTCAGAGGCTCAGGCTCACCAAAAGACTGAGACCTATTCATAGGGCCATAGAATGCTTCCCATTCCCCCAACCTTACCACCACGTTTTTGAAGGCCTATTTATAGCAATGTGGTTTTACCCCCTACATCATGACACTATCAAGAAAAAATTATAAGACATACTAAAAGGCAAAAAACAACAACAAAAAAAAATCAAACAAACAAACAAAAAAACAACCCACAAAAAAACCCACAAAAACAAAAACCACACACACACACACGAAGAGACAGGGCAGACTTCATACCCTGACTCAGATATGACATGTGTGTTGCAATGATTAGTCCAGGAATTTACAATTATGATTTCTATCCTAAGGTCTCTAAAGAGAAAAGTAGACAGCATGAAAATCATGCTGGCCACTGTTAGAAACATGGAAATTCCAGAAAGAGACAAAAACAAATATTAGAAATAAAAAATACTGTAACAGATATGAAGAATGCCTTTCATGGGCTTATTAGAAAACAGCAGAGGGGTGCATGAATGGATCAGTTGTTAAACATCTACCTTCAGCTCAGGTCATGATCCCAGGGTCCTGGGATGGAGCCCCACATTGGGCTTCCTGCTCAGGGCAGGGAGAGTGCTGCTTCTCCCTCTTCTGCTCCCCTTGCTTTGTTTCCCCTCTTGCTACATTTCTGTAAAATAAATATATAAAATCTTAAAAAAAAAAAAAAAGAGCAGATTTCAGACCACAGAAAATTTATGAGCATAAAGAGGGGCATTACATAATGACAAAGGGTCACTTCTCAAAGAGGACATGACAGCCCTTAATATTTATATGCCTAACAACAGGGCATCAAAAATATGAGGCATTTGTATGTCTTCATTGGAGAAGTGTCTGTCCATATCTTCTGCCCATTTTTTGGTATGATTGTCTGTTTTGTGTGTGTTGAGTTTGAGGAGTTCTTTATAGATCCTGGATATCAAACTTTTGTCTGTACTGTCATTTGCAAATATCTTCTCCCATTCCGTGGTTTGCCTCTTTTTTTTTTTTTTTTTGACTGTTTCCATTGGCTATCAGACACATGAAAAAAATGTTCATCATCACTAGCCCTCAGGGAGATTCAAATTAAAACCACATTGAGATATCACCTTACACCAGTTAGCAATCTACACATTTAATGCAATTCCTATCAAAGTACCATCCATCTTTTTCAAAGAAATGGAACAAATAATTCTAAAATTTATATGGAACCAGAAAAGACCTCGAATAGCCAAAGGGATATTGAAAAAGAAAGCCAACGTTGGTGGCATCACAATTCCGGACTTCAAGCTCTATTACAAAGCTGTCATCATCAAGACAGCATGGTACTGGCACAAAAACAGACACATAGATCAATGGAACAGAATAGAGAGCCCAGAAATAGACCCTCAAATCTATGGTCAACTAATCTTCGACAAAGCAGGAAAGAATGTCCAATGGAAAAAAGACAGCCTTTTCAATAAATGGTGCTGGGAAAATTGGACAGCCACATGCAGAAAAATGAAATTGGACCATTTCCTTACACCACACACAAAAATAGACTCAAAATGGATGAAGGACCTCAATGTACGAAAGGAATCCATCAAAATCCTTGAGGAGAACCTTACACCAGTTAGAATGGCCAAAATTAGCAAGACAGGAAACAACATGTGTTGGTGGGGATGTGGAGAAGGGGAACCCTCTTACACTGTTGGTGGGAATGCAAGTTGGTGCAGCCTCTTTGGAGAACAGTGTGGAGATTCCTCAAGAAATTAAAAACAGAACTTCCCTATGACCCTGCAATTGAACTCCTGGGTATTTACCCCAAAGATACAGATGTCGCGAAAAGAAGGGCCATCTGTACCCCAATGTTTATAGCAGCAATGGCCACGGTCGCCAAACTATGGAAAGAACCAAGATGCCCTTCAACGGACGAATGGATAAGGATTATGTGGTCCATATACACTATGGAGTATTATGCCTCCATCAGAAAGGATGAATACCCAACTTTGGTAGCAACATGGGTGGGACTGGAAGAGATTATGCTGAGTGAAATAAGTCAAGCAGAGAGAGTCAATTATCATATGGTTTCACTTATTTGTGGAGCATAACAAATAGCATTGAGGACATGGGGAGTTAGAGAGGAGAAGGGAGTTGGGGGAAATTGGAAGGGGAAGTGAATCATGAGAGACTATGGACTTTGAAAAACAATCTGAGGGTTTTTTTTTTTTTTTTAATCTGAGGGGTTTGAAGTGGGGGGGTGGGAGGTTAGGGTACCAGGTGGTGAGTATTATAGAGGGCACGGATTGCATGGAGCACTGGGTATGGTGAAAAAATAATAAATACTGTTATGCTGAAAATAAATTAAAATAAATAAATAAATATGAGGCAAAAACTGATAGAACAGCAAGGAGAAATATATTAATTTACTATAATATTTGTTGATTTCAACACTTCATCTTCAGAAAAAAACAGATCCAACAGGCAGAAAATTTGTAAGGACACAACTGAATGGAAAACACCATAACTCAATGGGGTATAATGGACATCTATAGATTACTTCATGTAACAATAGCAGAATGCACATTCTTCTTAAGCTCACATGGGACATTCACAAAGATAATCCACATTATGGGTCATTAAATACACTGTAATAAATTTGAAAGGCTAACAATCATACAGTATCTGCTTTAGACCACGAAGTAAAACTAAATGCCAATAAAAGAAAGAAATCTGGAAAATCACAAAGCACTTAGAAATTAAAAAAGACACATCTAAGTAACATATGAGCCAGTGAATAAATATCAAGATAAATTTTCAAATATTTAAATGAAAATGAAAATGCAGCTTGTAAAAATTATTGAATTCAGCAAAAGCAGTGCTTAGGGGGAAATTTATAGCACTGAATGCATATTTTAGAAAAAGATCTGAAAGTATAGGTTTCCACCTTAAGAAATAGGAAAATAAAACAAATTACATCCAAACTAAGTGGAACAACAGGGCAAAAATCAATGAAATTGAAAACAGGAAATAAAGAAAGTCAGCAGAACTTTGGAAATATATATGAAAGTGATAAACCTCAAGGAAGTCTAAGAAAAAGAGGGAGGACACAGTTTACTAATATCAGAAATTAAAGAGGAGGGTATTACTTCAGTTGCCATGAACATTAGAAGGACAATAAATGAATAATTTAAACACCTCTATGACCCCAAATTGACAACCAATATGAAACCAGTTCCTGAAAGACACAATCTGCCAAAATTCACAGAGGAGGTAGACAATCTAATAGGCTTATATCTAAAGAAGTTGAATCAATAATTAAGATACTTCTAAATCAGAAAGCAACCAAACCAATAGACATATTGGTCAATGGCATGAAAGATTTAATGAGGAAATCATACCAATTCTCTACAATATCTTCCAGAAGATAGAAGCAAAGGGAATACTTCTGAACTCTTTCTATGATGACAAAATTAATAAGAAAAGCAGAAAAAAGACATCAAAAGGACAGAAAACTACAGACCAGTATGTCTCATGAACATAGATGTGAAAATTCCCAACAAAATATTACCATTATGATCTAAAGCCGTATCAAAATAAATATAACCATGGCCATGTGGGATTTTGCCAGGTACCCAAACCTGCTTCAATATTCAAAAATCAACTAGCATAATCCATTACATCAACAGGCTAAGAAAGAAAAATCACATGATTATATCAATAAATGCAAAAAAAGAATCTGACAAATTCAGCACATATTCAGGATAAAAACTGTAGTACTAGAGGGGAACTTTCTCAACTTGGGAGAATACAAAAGGAGCTAACTTCATACTTAATAGTGAGAATCTAGAAGTCTTCCTACAAATATCAGAAGTAAGCCAAGGAAGGCCCACTTACCACTGCTTTTCAACATTATACTGGAAGTCCTAGCTGATGCAATGATGTAAGAAAAGGAAGAAAAGGCATATATAGATTTGAAAAGAAGAAATAAAACTTGGCAAATAACATAATCAAATGTGAGAGAAAAAACAAACAAACAAACAAACCATGCTGTCAGTCCTAGTTAATATAATAAAAAAGTCAAAGAAGAGTGAAATAAATGGAGAGAAATACCATGTTTGTTGAGAGGAAGACACAATATTACCAAGATCTCAGACTTATCTATAGATTCAATACAACCCAGTCATGATCTCGGGAAGCTACTTTGTGCATAGTGACAAACTGTCTAAGTTATGGAGTGGCAAAAGACCCAGAATCGCCAACCAAATATTGGGGAAGTACAGAGTTGGAGGACTGTGAGTGACAATGTTAAAAGAATGAATATAAGCCACAGACTGGGAGAAAATATTTGCAAAGACAGATATGATGAAGGGCTATTATCCAAAATATTAAAAACAAACCCTTAAACTCAATAATAAAAGAAAAAACAACATGTTTAAAAAACGGGCAAAGATAAAAACCTCACCAAAGAAGACATGCAGATGGTAAATAGCTTATGAAAATATGCCACATCATATGCCACCATAGAAATGCAAATTAAAATGACATACCTTCACATACATATTAGAATGACCAAAATCTGAAACACAGATAACATCAAGTGCTGACGAGTATGTGAAGCAAAGGAGCTCTCATTCACTGTTGGCATGAATGCAAAATGAAACAGCCAACTTAGAAAACAGTTTGACGATTTCTTACAAAATGAACATAGTCTTACCATATGATCCCATTAACCATACTCTGGTATTTACTCAAAGAAATTGAAAAGTTATGTTTACACAAAAACCTGCAGATGGATGCTTATAGCAGCTTTATTTATAATTGCCAAAACTTGGAAATACATACATCTAAACAATGGAATATTATCCAGCACTAAAGTTAATATGCTATCAAGCCATGAAAAGACATGGAGGAAACTTAAATACATATTAAATGTAAAAAGTCAATCTTACATACTATATAATTCTAACTATATACATTCTAGAAAAGGCAAAACTATGGGGACAATAAAAAAAAACTGGTTGGCGAGAGTTAAAGAGCAAAGAGAGATGAATAAGTGAAGCACAGATTTTTGGGAGTAGTGAAACTATGAAACTATTTTGTATGATACTCTAATGACTGATATATTTCATTATATATTTGTCCATACCCAAATATGTGTAACACCAAGGGTGAACCCAAATGTATAGTATGGACTTCAAGTATAATGTTCATTGATTGTGACAAATTTACCTTTCTGGTGGGAGATGTCAAAGTGGGAGCGGGGGTACATATGTTAGGACAGGGAATATATGGGAATTCTGTAACTTTCTATTCAATTTTCCTGTGAAACTAAAATTGCTCTAAAAATGAGATTTATTAATTAAAAAAGACACACCAAAAATTTAAAATTGACTGTTTCTAGTCACTGTTAATCACAGGACAATGCAATCATCATGACTACCTAAACAGGATAATTTTCATCACCTCTAAAAGAAAACTGGTACCCACCACCAGTAACTTACCTGTTCTTCCTCTTCTTAGCTCTTGGTAATGCAAATCTACCTTATGTCTCTATGGATTGCCTATTCTGGACATTCATATAAATGAATGATAATAAATATAAATAATAAAATATGAGGTCTTTTGTGTCTGGCTTTCATTACCATAAAGTTAACAAAGATCATGTATATTGCACATGTTTCAGTGTTTCGTTTCTCTTTATGGATGAATAACATTAATTATATGCACTTAACACATTTTATTTATCAGTTGATGGACTTCTTTTTCATTTTGGGGGCAATTATAAATAGTACTTTTTTCATATACAAGTTACTATGTGGACATATGCTTTTAATTCTCTTGGATATATAACTAGGAGATGAATTGATGGATACATGGTAACTCTATGTTTAATACTTTGATAACCTACCAAATTGTTTTTAAAAGTGGACATACCATTTTATAGCCAGCAATGTATGGAAATCAGCAGTGTATGAGAGTTCTGATTTCTCCTAATTCTACCAACACTTGGTAGTATCTGTCTTCTTTATTATAGCCATACAAGTTGGTGTGAAATGGAATCTCACTGGTTTCTATTTGCATTCCCTTGGTGATCCTTTAGACAAGCATCTTTTTTATGCACTTATTAGCTATTTACATATTTTCTTTTGATTAATTTATATTCAAATACGATACCATTTTATTACTGATACATTTTTCTTTTTTATTATTGACTTGTAAGAGGTTTATGTATTCTGGATACAAGCCTCTTGGCAAATATGTGATTTGCATATATTTTCTCTCATTCTGTGAGTTGTCTTTTCACTTTCTTGATGTTATCATTTAAAGCACATTTTTGTTTGTTTTTAATTTTGATGTAATCCAATCCTTCTCTCTCCCTCTCTTCTCTCTCTCTCCCTTCCTCATTCCTCTCTTTGCTTCCCTTCTCACCTACCTTTAGTATTATTTGCTTGTACCTTTGATATCCTATCAAAGAAATCATTGCCTAAGGCAAAGTTAGGAAGAATTACACCTACATTTTCTTCTAAGAGATACATAGTTTTAATTCAGACTTTTAGGTTTATGATCCAGTTGAGTCTGTTTTTGCATTTGGTATGATGGGGCAAGGAGTTCAGTAGCATTCTTTTGAATGAGATATTTAGTTGGCCCACCACCATTTGTTGAAAAGACTATTACTCATTACATTTTTGGGGAATTCTCGTCAAAAAATCTGTTGAACAGAAATGGGTTTATTTCTGGACTTTCAATTCTATTACACTGATGCAAATGTCTGTCTTTATGCAAGTATCACTCTGTCTTAATTACTATGGTTCTGTAGAAAGTTTTCAAATGCGGAAATGCAAGTCTTCCAACTTTTCCTTTTTCAAGAATGTTTTGGCTATTTGGAGTCTCTTGAAATTGCATATGGATTTTAAGATCAGCTTTTCCATTTGTCAAAAAAGGTCATTAGGATTTTAACAGGGATTGTTTGAATCTATAGGTTTCTTTGGGTAGCTTTTACCATTCTAAACCTTTTAAGTCTTACTATCCAAGAACAGTGTTTTTCTATTTATTTAGATATTTATTTTAACAGTATTTTTTGATATTTTTATTTTTAACTTCAGTCTTGTATTTCTTTTACTAAACATTTTATTATGTTTGATGTTATTATAAATAGAATTGTTTTCTTAGCTTCTTTTGAATTTTTCATTGCTAATGTGTAGAAATACAGTTGATTTTTAAATTGATAGTTATCAGGTGTCCTACAATTCTTACTGAACTTATTAATTCTAATAATTTTTATTATATTACTTAGATTTTCTGCAGGGAACATCACCTCATCTACAAATAGACAAATTTTACTTCTTCCTTAGTAATATAATGCTTTTTCTTTTTCTTATTGAAGTACAAGAACTTCTTGACTAGAACTGCCAGCACAATTTTGAAGAAAAGTGGCAAGAATAGACATCTTTGCCTTGTCCTAATCTTAGGAAGAAAGCATTCACTATTAAGTAGGATGTTAGGTATGGGATTTTTTGTAGATGCAGTTTTTTTCTATTCTGAATTTGTTGAATCATAGCAGGGTTTTGGAATTTATCAACTAATCTTTTTCCTTAAGTTGAGATGATCAAGTAGTTTTTGTTCTTTATTCTATTGATTTGGTATACTACATTAATTTTTGGATATTAACCATGTTTTCCTGAGATAAGTTCAACTTGGTAATGATGCATAATACTTTATTATATGGCTAGAATCAGGTCACTAGTATTTTGTTAAGCAGTTTTATATTTATATTCATAAGAGATGTTGGTGTGTAGATTTATTTTGTCATCTTTGGTTTTTGTATCAGGATAATACCAGCCTCATAGAATGAGTTGAAGTGCTTCCTCAAAAAAAAAAAAAATGGGGGTGTGGGGGTAGGGGTAGTGGTGGAAGAGTTTGTGAAGAATTGGTATGAATTCCTTAAGGTTTGCTATAATTCATCAGTGGAGCCATCTGTAATTGCTTGAATGATGTTCCCAAATATATCAGGATCTAATTACTGGAATCTATAAATGTTACCTTATTTGGAAAAAGGGTCTTTTCGGATATAATTAAGAATTTTGAGATGAGATAATCCTGGATTATTTGTAAGGTCTCTAAATGCCATCATAAGGCATCAGGAATGCATGGATGGCATCATACGCGATCCTTACAAAAAAGAGATAGAGGGAGATGCTACATATACACACATACAAGAGAGAAAGGTAATGAAGATGGAGGCATAAATAATGTGGGCCTCAACCAGATGATTGCTGACAGCCATTGGAAGCTGAAAGACACATGAACAGATTCTCTGTCAGAGCTTCTAAAGGGAGTGCAGTCCTGCTGACATCTTAATTTCACATCAGTGAAAGTAATGTTGAATTAAGGGACTCCAGAACTGTGATAGAATATTCTTTTATCATCTGAAGCTATCAAGTTTGTGATAAGTTTTATAACAGTACTGGAAACTAATACACCATTTGGACTTAGGATTTTATCTGTTGAAAAATTTTTAAGTTATTAATTCAATGTATTTATTTGTTATATAGGATTATTCAGATTTTCTATTTCTTCTTGGTTCAGTAGGGCAGTTTCTGTCTTTCTAGGAATTTGTTCCTCTAAATTAATTTGTTGGCATATTGTTTATTGTATTCCTTATAGTCCTTTTTATTTCTATAAATTTTGTAGTCATACCTCCTCTTTCATTTCTGATTTTGGTAATTCAGGTCTTCTCTCCTTTTTTTGGGAAGTTTATCTAAAGATTTCTAAATTTTGTTTATTTGTTAAAAAATCTGATTTTGCTTATTTTCTCTATTTTTCTCTTTTCACTTTCATTGATTTCTGCATTCTGATTTCGAAATGAAATGGATAGCCAAGTTACTAAAATCTAGATTAAAAAAAAAAACAACAAAAAAACGTAGTGTGTGTCACTCACTTTCACTCAATTCTCACAGCTAATCAATAAGGTAGGCATTTTCACCCTTCTAGTTCATAGATAAAGAAACTGCAGCCTTGTGGAATTAAATAACTTGCTTAAAGTTACTTTCTGAAAAGCTAAAATATGACATTTCAGAAATCCAGTTGATTTTGCTATTTTTTTTTTTTTTGCTCATGGTTTTATACTTCTAACCATTATTCAACATAATGATAGAAGTAAAGCATTGTTTCAATAGGCATTGAACTAGTATATTCTTTGTAGCCAGGTGGTCTAAGTTGAATGGATTTAACCCTAAGATATCAGGTTGAGAAGTTTAGATCTTCAAATTAAGATCTTGGTGTTTGGCTGCCTGGGTGGCTCAGTGGATTAAGCCTCTGCTTCTGGCTCAGGTCATGATCTCAGGGTCCTGGGATCAAGCCCCACATCTGGATCTCTGCTCAGCAGGGAGCCTGCTTCCTCCTCTCTCTCTGCCTGCCTGTCTGCCTACTTGTGATCTCTGTCTGTCAAGTAAATAAATAAAATCTTAAAAAAAAAAATCTTGGTGTTAGAGGAGAAAAAGACTGAGACACCATGTTCCTTGGAAGAGTACAGAAATGGAAAATCTTGATAAAGTAAAATTATATATCATCAAAAGACCAAATCATAATTATTCAGGAGCCTGTGGGAAGTTTGACCCTAATACTGAGACACATTTGCTCAGACATAAGTTAATTTGTTTTTCTGGGTTTATGACCAGGCATGGAATTGGTTTGAATATATTGTTCTATCTAAAATTAACCAGACATGTAGAATTCATGGTGGAATAGGTGAAGATGGAGGTGGAGGAGAATAAATCAAAAACCACAATGAGATACCACCAGTCAGAATGGCTAAAATTAACAACACAGGAAATAGCAGATGTTGTCAAAGATGCAAAGAGAAGGGAACCCTCTTCCATTTTTGGTGGGAAAGCAAATTGGAGCAGCACTCAGGAAAATAGTATGGAGGTCCCTCAAAAAGTTAGAGGGGCGCCTGGGTGGCTTAGTGGGTTAAAGCCTCTGCCTTCGGCTCAGGTCATGATCCTAGGGTCCTGGGATGGAGCCCCGCATCGGGCTCTCTCTGCTCAGCAGGGAGCCTGCTTCCCCCCCCCCTCTGCCTACCTCTCTGCCTACTTGTGATCTCTGTCAAATAAATAAATAAAATCTTTAAAAAAGAAAGAAATAGAACTACCCTACAACCCAGCATTTTCCCTACTAGGTATTTGTCCAAAGGATACAAAAATACTGATTCAAAGGGGCACATGCACCCCAATGTTTATAGCAACAATGTCCACAATAGCCAAAACATGGAAGGAGCGCAGAAATTCATTGATTAATGGATGAAGAAGAAGTGATGTGTGTAGGTGATATTATATATATATATATATATATATATATATGTATGTATATATATAGTGTGTGTGTGTGTAGGTATATATAGGTGTGTAGGTATATATATATAGGTGTCTATACCTACACACACCTATATATACCTACACACACACACACACACACACACACACACACACACACATATATATCTGAATATATAATGGAATATCACTCAGACATCAGAAAGAATGATGTCTTGCCATTTACAATGATGTAGTTAGAACAAAAATGTATTATGCTAAGTGAAATAAGTCAGTCAGAGGAAGATAAATACCATTTGATTTCACTCATATGTGGAAACAAAACTGATGAATATAGGGAAAGAGAAGGAAAAATAAAACAAGAGGAAAACAGAGAGGGAAGCAAAGCATGAGACTCTTATCTCTAGGGAGCAAACTAAGGATTTCTGGAGGGAACAAACAGGGTTTCTGGAGGGGGTCTGGTGGGAGGGAAATGGGCTAAATGGGTGATAGGCATTAAGGAAGGCACTTGATGTAATGAGCACTGGGTGTTATATCCAAATGATGAAACACTAAATTCTACCCTGAAATTAATAATGCACTATGTGTTATATGTTAATTAACTTGAATTTAAATAAAACCAAAAAAAGTGCAGCCATAAAAGAGAAGAAATCATAAAGCTGCATTTGGCTTCCTTAGAATAATGGATCTGATTATAAAAGACCACATATTGTATATCTCTATTTACAATAAATGTTCAGAATACATAAATCTGTAGAAGTGGAAGGCAGATTATCAGTTGTATAGGATTAGGGAGGTAGTGGTGGTTGGAGAATGGAGAGTAACTCTAATGGTTATAGCATTTCTTCTTGGTGGGATGAAAAATTTGTAAACCTAGGTTGTGATGATGGTTGCACAACTCTGAATATTTTAGAATGACTGAATTGTGCATTTTAACGGTTCAGTTGTTTTATGATATGTTAAATATGTCTCAATAAAGATCTTGAAAAAGATCTCATGTAAACAGTTTTAAAGCACGCTGGATGTCAACAATGAGGATGTTCATCTGAGATGTTGTTGCTACAACAGGAGACATTTCATTGCAGTTGAAACAACTATTTGTAAACAACCTCACTAGCTGATGATCAAGTGACAATGTTTCAAGTATTTTGCATGTTACTATGAAAGGTACTTATAGACATCAGTTTCATTGCTTTTGTGTTTTTTTTTTTAATTTTTGGAAATTATATGATTTTGTGGTTAACATGTGATGCATTACAGTTTTTCCCATGTGACTATAGAGAAATAGATTCCTAGATAACATTTTCACAAAAATGTCTAATTAATGGTATTAAGTGGGGAAATAATTTCTCTGCTTCTCTATAACTTTCTCTCCTATTGGAATCAATCCCCAATATAGTTTTGTTACATATGAATGTGTGATTTTTTAAAAAGATTTATTTATTTATTTTGAGAGAGGGAGAGTGTACACAAATGATCAGGGTAAAGGACAGAAGGAGAGAGAATCCTAAGCAGACTCTGTGCTAAGCGCAACATTGGACTAGATCATATGACCCTGAAATCACTACCTGAGTGGAAACCAAGAGTCTGCCACTCAAACAATCATGCCACTCAGGCATACCTTACCTTTTTTTTTTTTTTTTTTTATAAACCATATTCTTTTTTGTGGTGATCTTGGCTCATATCTTAGGCTATTTATATCATATTATGTGTGTATATGTCAGTGGCATGGCTTAGGGAAAGACTTAAGACCTTTTTGTATTACTCCTAAGAAAGTTAACCTCAAAAGAAGAAATGGCCCCTGTGTGACCAAACTTCATGACATTTGTGTGCCTAACAAATCACAGAAAACAATGGATGACAGAAGTTGATGTCACTACTTTCTTTTTGTATTTACTTATTCCTTTCCCTCATCTTTGCTTTACCTGAACTCAAAGCTGTCTCAAAGCCTATTTACCACACAAGGCCATCTGTTAGTGCCAAGGTGTCAGACAGTTTTGCTGAAGAGAGCAACTGCTTCAGAACCACTTGTGAAAGTTCTGATCGTATCTGTACTGATTTTAAAATAGACCGTTTATTTCCTCACAGATGGCTCATAAATCTGTAATACATTTAGGTGAACCAAACAAGCTCTGTTGACTACAAATGGTACTGGCCCCTGTGTTCCTGACTTCTGAAAATTTCACATGACAGTTAAAACTATCTTTTGAGATAATTTAATATAAATTTGACTATAATATAGCTTAGTTATTTTGCTCTTAAATAGAGAAGTTTATATAAAGTACAGATATAAGGATAATTTCTTTTTTTCTTTTTTGAAAACATTTTTCTTTCAGAGAGTAAACTCTGTGCTGCCCTTGTATTGAAGAATTCAGTTTGTGGAAATTATGGTTGTGTCTCAAAATTATCTGGTATTATTAATGAAAAGTGTACAAAGATAGCATTTTTCTCCATTCTTATCTGAGTATTATTAGTAATCTTATAAAGGGAAAAAAATAGTTCAAAATGATTTTCTTATTTTCAGGCTAAAAATTTTGAAATGACATTATATTAATGAAAAATTAAAATTATTTATAAGATACAGAATTTAAATATGACTTATTAGTGAAATATTAACTTGTGTTTGAATATGAAAGGTATGAACTTCAAAACATTTAATCTAGTTTATGAAATCTGATTTTCACCCAGTATTTTCCTGTCTCAACAAATGACATCACCATCCATCTGGCTCCTCAAGCTGAAATGCTAGCATTCATCCTTGATTTTTTTTTTTCCTTTCCTTTGTGATATAATTCATCAGCAAACCCTTGGGCTTTGCATCTAAACATAGTCCAAATCTTTCTTTTACTGTGCAATTTCATTGCTTCTAGGCTAGCCCTACCATCAGATCTTAGACTGGGCCTCTGTAGTAGTTTTAAACTGGTTTCTCTCCTTACACTCTTGACTCCACATTCAAATCCATTTTCCTCATGGTAAAATCACATATCGTATTACTCCCCTTCTTAAATGACTCTCAATCTCAGAATAAAATCTAGCCATTTCTTATGAGTGTGTGTGGCCTTCAATGCCGCATGTAATCTGGTCCCCGTCATACTTCTGTCACTGTACCTCACTCCCCTCTCCTTTGGCTCACTGGGTTCCAGTGATTAGTGGCTTTCTCTCTGTCCCTAACAGGCCAAATGTGCTCCTGCCTAGTGTCCTTACAATAGATTCTCATTTCTCCTGGAAAACTCTTACCCTTGCTGCAGATTTCCTACTCTTTATTTCTTCTTGTCTTTCTGACTTGAGATTATTTGGATTTAAATATAAATATAAATATAAATATATATATAATTTCTTACCTATCCCATACAATTAGTAGACTTGTCATTTTACCCGGACTCATTTTTCATCAGAGCTTTCTTCCTGTTTGATATTTTTGTATTTATGCATTTGTTATATGTCTTTCCCACTAGAATAAAAGTTCCATGAGACCTGGAATCCTGCCTTTCATACTACCCTTGTCTGCCGAAGTGTCTTGCACATAGCAAATGTTTGGTTTATGTAAGCACTTTTCACATTTGTTTATTATATATGCTGTGGTTAGCAAATAAGACATTTTTTATTAAAGAGAAATTGCTAATATCCACAGAAACCAAGTAATTCTCAAATGATTAAAAAGGAAAATAAAATTTAGAGGAAAAAATTAAGAACCAGGAGGAGTTTTAATAAGAAATTTCATAGTTGTGATTCCTGAATTTCAATTGAATTTGCAAGCTACTAAAATATGAATGAGTGGATGGAAGGATGGATAGATAGATGAATTAATAGATGAATAAATCAAAATGATTCTAGGAAGCTAGAAGCTATTAAGTTCTTCACTGAGACCATATGTAATTTTAAGTAGCTGCCATTGGGGGAAATTGGTGTCTATTACATTAATAAAACACTGAAATTGAGATTTGAGATCTGAGACTGGATAAATGCTCACAGAATCTTAGACATACTTGGTACATTATCTAAAAAGAAATTAAAATAGAAGAATCATTAACGCACCAGGATGACTTACAATTGAAATGAAATAGAAATCAATAATTTAGCAATGAGGAAAAGAGAAAAATGAACTCTAATATGACCACAAGTAGCAATTAAAAAGCCTAAATAGCTATTTTATAGTAGACTATACATAGTCTCCGAAGGTTCTGTGAGACTTCTGACATTTCTATTAATTGATTTCTACTTCGAAACCTGTATTATTGGAAATTATCATAAAACTGGGTCCTTTAGAGGTTGATATTGTAAGAATTATTTGAGGGGACTTATTTAAGTAATACTTAAGGTCTAGCTTTTCTGGCTATTCTGACCACTGTACTGAAATTTGGTAATATCTTTTGGTCTGTGAATCTTTCAACCAAGGGAAAAAATGTAAAAAAGTGTGAAAGCAGGGAGTGAAGAAATATATCAGTCATGATTATTTGCATCATAGTCACTTGCCAAATTCAGTGGGGGGGGGCATGCCTTTTGTGGGTTAAGCTTAACTGTGTATTTTGATTTTGATTTTGATTTTATTGTGGTAAGAACACCTAATATGAGACCTACCCTTGTAACAAATTTTAACTGTGCAATACTGTATTGCTGACTATAGGCACAATGGTGTACTCTACAAGCAGCTTTCCAGAGCTCATCATCTTGCTGAACTGAAACTGTGCCAATTTTAGTAACTCCCCAGTTCCCCCTCCCTCGGATCCCACTCTGATTCTACATATTTGACAATTTTAGATACTTCATGTAAATGGAATCATGAAGTTTTTGTCTTCCTGTGACTGGCTTATTTCAGTTTGCATATTATCCTCAAAGCTCTTATATTGTCTCATTATTTCAGAACTTCCGTCTTTTTTTAATGCTAAGTGTATTTCATTATGTGAATATGTCACATTTTCTTTATTCATTCATCTGTTGATAGACATTTAGCCATACCTTGGCTGTTGTGTATAGTGCTGCAATGAACATTGTAGTGCTAATAATCTCTTCTAGATCCTGATTTCAGTTATTTTTAATAAATACCCAGAAGTGGGATTACTAGATCATATGATAGTTCTGTTTTTAATATTTTGAGAAATCTTTATGCTATTTTCCATAGTGTCTTGCACCATTTTTTAAGATTATAACTTTACTTTTTTAAAGATTTAATTTATTTGTTTGAAAGAGAGGGAGAGAACATAAGTGGGGAGGGACAGAGGGAAAGGGAGAAGCAGACTTCCTTCTCAGCAGAGAGCCTAATGTGGGGCTCAATCCCAGGACCCTGGGATCATGACCTGAGCTGAAGGCAGACACTTAACCGACTAAGCCACCCAGGCACCTGTCTGAACCATTTTGTATTGCCACCAACAGTGTGCAAGTGTTCCACATTCTCACCATTTGTCATCTTTTATTTGTAAAATAGCCATCCTGATGCATGTAAGGGGAAATCTCACTGTGGTCTTGACTTACATTTTCCTGATGGTTAATGACACTGAACATTTTTTCATATATCTCTTGGCCATTTGTATGTTCTTTGGAGAAATGTCTATTAAAGTCTTTAGTCCACTTAAAAATTTGAAAAACCAGTAATAGGGTTTTGCTATTATTATTGAATTAAAGGAGTTTCTTATATATTTTGGAACTTAATTCCTTATCAGATATGTGGTTTGCAAATATCTTCTCCCATTGTCTTTTTTGTGTATTGATTTTTTGCTTTGCTGTGCAGGAGCTTTTTAGTTTGATAAACTACCACTTGTCTATTTTGCTTTTGTTTCTTGTTGCTTTGTTATATCCATAAAATCATTGTCAAGACCAGTACCATGCAGCTCTTCCCCTACATTTCTTCTAGGAGTTTTATAGTTTCAGGTCATACTTTAAGGTTTTAATACATTTTGAGTGATTTTTTTTTGTGTATAGTGTGAGCTAAGGTTCCAGTTTCATTCTTTTCCATGTATGCATCCAGTTTTCCCAGCACCATTTGTTGAAGACCTTATCCTTTCCCTCATCCTTTCTTGGCATCCTTGTCAAAGTTCAGCTGACTGTATGTGTGTTGATTGATTTCTGGGCTTTCTATTTTGTTCCACTAGTCAATATGTCTGTCTTTATGCTACTATTTTACTGTTTTGATTACTGTAGTAATGTAGATTTTGAAATCAGGAAGTGTTATGCCTCTAGCTTTGTTCTTACTTAAGATTGATTTGATTATTTGTAGTCTTCTGTGGTTCCATATGAATTGTAGAATTTTATCTATTTTTATTTTTAAAAAATACCATTAGTGTTCTGATAAGGTTGCATTGAATTTGTAGATAGCGTTGGGTAGTATAGGTCTTTAACAATATTAATTCTTCCAGTTCACTGAATACAAGATATCTTTCTATTTATTTATGTCTTCTTCATTTCTTTTCATCAGTGTCTTAATGTTTTTAGTGTACAGATCTCTCATCTTCTTGGGTAAATTTATTCCTAAGTATTTAAAAAGTTATTTTTATGCTCCTTTGTTATCTACCAAACAGTATAGAAAAGCATTTCGTCTGTCAACACTCTGCTTAAGAAATATAAAAAAGAAAACACTAAGAACCAGAAAAACTTCTTTTTTTTTTTCAATATTTTATTTATTTATTTGAGAGAGAGAGAGAGTGAAAGAGAGCATGAGAGGAGAGAAGGTCAGAGGGAGAGGCGGACTTCCCATGGAGCTGGGAGCCCAATGCAGTACTCAATCCCAGGACTCTGGGATCATGACCTGAGCCAAAGGCAGTTGCCTAACCAACTGAACCACCCCAGGTGCCCCAGAAAAACTTCTGACCATATTTAGATTCTGAGCAGATTTTAGGGAGAGGAGAATGTGTTAGATACTAAAGATTTCCTTGTAGTGAAGCTTCTGTTTCTAAGTATGAAGATCTTTAGGTTATTTTTTAATGTATTTTGGGACAGAAATCATTGACAGCGTGAAAAGTAATCATGGATCTAGTATTTTACTCAGGGCTTGTTTAATAGACAGATCCTTTTCCGGTTTTTTTTTTTTTTGTTTTTTTTTTGGTACGAACATTTTTTAAAAAGCTAGCTGTCTTTTGCATGGAAGGTATTTCAGAATTTCATGTTATTTGCTTAATAGTTACAATTTGTTAAATATGTCTTTTTATAGACAAGAGGCAAAAAAGAATAATTAGTTTTACTGTGAGAGTTAAAGGGCTTCTGATCTATTAAGAATTTAATCAAGGGTTTCTGAGAACACCTATGTGTAAACTCAATTTTCAGTCATAATTCTGAAATCTTGCTCTGGTCTTTCAGACTAAATGTGCAATGAGAATCTGCTTTAATATTTCATATTTTGCATTGTTTGACTTCTCTTTAGATCAATAGTCAAGTAAGTAATTGTTATTTCTAAGCCTGCAATTCAAATAGACAATTCTAAATTTTTTTCCTATGAAAATTAAGAAAGAATTGCTATAGAAAAGGAAAATTTTTTTGGAAAGGAAAAGGTTAAATAGAATTATATAAACTATTTTCTTCTATGACTTAGTAATTTAAGTTAAGGGCTAATTCCATAGCAGTGCCAAGTAAGTTTGGAATATATGCATTATTCTATCTCTAGGCATTTTCTTATGGTAAGCTTGGATAAGAGATACAGAATTCAAACTATCTCGTGTCACATTTTTCTTATTCTGTGTGAGCTGTGATTTGACAGTTTGTTTGCATTACTTTATGCCAGTGCCCTTCATATCCAAAGGTGATACCTTTTACATTATTGCTTGCTTTGTATGTCTAGATAGATGACCTTTAGCCCTTTGGATTATATTTATTGTCAATTCCCTAATTCACCAATAGGCCCATTTTAGGGCCTATTACTGAACAGTTTTTTCTGGATGTTGAGCAACTCCACATCATTCAGAAGGTGTTTATGTATCAGATCACCAGTTTATCTCCCAGATTTGAACTTGTATATGTATGGCTTTTGTGATTATCTTTCTTGCCTTATCATAATGCCAGAGCAGCAAGAAAAATATAACTGATAGGAAGCTGTTACACATGTAGACCTTAACACTTGTTGGTTTAGAAAGTTCACTTTTTAAGCTCCTAGCTTAATATAGTCACTGTTTTGGCCCTTAATGCTATCAGCAGGATCTAATAAAGACATTTGGTTTCATTTTCAGGTAAGAGACAAGAAAGGCAAAACAAAAAGGCTATAAAACAGTAAGCAGATGAAAGGTGTCAGAATAAAGGAAAAGGAAGGAAATAAAATAAGTTAATGTGACAAAAGAAGTACTATTAGATATTTAAAAATGCTTTTCCTTCTGCTATACCTAATTCTTATTGTGGGACTCTTTTTTTTTTTTTTAAATGGAAGTATGGTTGACATACAATATTACATTAGTTTAAGTGAGACTCTTGACTTCCTTGTAAGACACAAACTGTCTTTGAAAAAAAAGTAATATATTTAGAAGTACAATATGTATTTTTAAAATTCATTTTGAAGGTTCTCTGGGTGGCACAGTCGGTTAAGATCCTTGTTTTCAGCTCAGATCCTGATCTCAACCTCATGAGACCCAGCCCTTGTCAGGCTCCATTCTCAGCATGAAGTCAGCTTAGATGCTCACTTCCTATCCTCTGTTGCTCACCCCCATGTGCACTCTCTCTCTCTCAAATGAATAAATAAGTCTTTAATAAATAAAATTTGTTTTGAGTATAAATATTAATATTCAACAAATAGTTGAATTTTAAAAATTGAAAACCAAAAATACAAAACATCGTGCTAGCTGTAGTAGAGGACAGACACAAGAATATATAAGATATGTTCCCTATTATCCAAAAATGGAAATTTACCCAAGATGTTAAGATAGGCAGTTATAGCATAAACAAACTCCTCTATAAACTCTATGAATGTGTTTTATCCCACTGCCATAAGATAGTGCTTCCAAATGTTTTAAGTCATGGCAGAAATCTGTAATAATAATAATACTATTGTAAAGTGTACTAGGTTACAAAAAAGAGAGAGTTTGTAATCTGGGGAAAATATATAATTATAATCCATTTATGTTATTATGGTGATAATAATAGGATATGAATTATTAAATAAGAAATTAAATATTGAATTTATATAAAGCTTTGAAATGATGTCTTTACAACTGTTTGATGAACTTGAGCTTGATTTCCATGAATGTAAAATCTTTATATCAGATACAATGATTGTAAAATATGTTCACAAACCCTTTGCATACTTTCCTTAAAAAGTGGAGCCTAGTTCTCTCATTGTTGGGTGGATTACTGATTTGCATAAAATGAACAATATGGCAAAAGAAATGGTGTGTGTCTTACAAGATCATCATAAAAGATATGTGTCCTCCTCTGAGCTCTTTCTGACAGATTACTTGATCTGGGTGACATCCAAACAGTTCTTTTGAAAGTTCCATAGAGCAAGGAACTAAGGCCTTCTGCCAATAGGCATTAAGGAACATAGACCTCTGAATAGTCATGTGAATGAGCCATCTTGGAATGAAGTCCTCCACATCCTCCAGTTAAGCTTTGGACCACTGCAACCTTGGTTGACATCTTCACTGTGACATTATTGGGAAACTGAGCCACAACCACCAACTAGGCATCTCTTAAAAGTTTAACTCAAAGAAATTTTGAAGTAATAAATGTCTATTGTTTTAAAGCCCATATGTGTTAGAGTATTTTTTTTAACTTTTTTACTTTATTTTCAGTGTAACAGTATTCATTGTTTTTGCACCACACCCAGTGCTCCATGCAATCCGTGCCCTCTCCAATATCCACCACCTGGTACCCCAACCTCCCATCCTCCACCCCTTCAAAACCCTCAGATTGTTTTTCAGAGTTCATAGTCTCTCATGGTTCACCTCCCCTTCCAATTTCCCTCAACTCCCTTCTCCTCTCTAACTCCCCTTGTCCTCCATGCTATTTGTTATGCTCCATGAACAAGAGTAATTTTTAAAAGTAGCAATAGGTAACTAATGCACCAAGTTTTACTGATAATTTTTTAAGCCTTCATAGTCTCCAATAACAAGTTACTCAGGTTGACTAACTGATAAAATATAAAATATTTTTTCAGGGGTTTATTTATTTATTTTTAGAGAGTGGGGGAGTGGGGAAGGAGCAGAGGGAGAGAGAGAGAGAAAAAAAAAAGTACAGTATTCAGTAGACTCCCTGCTGAGTGCAGAGTTCAACTTAGAGTTAGATCTCAGGACCCTGAGATCATAACCTGAGTTAGACGCTTAACTGACTGAGCCACCTGCAAGCCCCAAAAATATAAAACAATTTTATAGTCATTCAGACAATTCCAATAGTTGAAAGATTCTGTGTGTGAATTTTCCCCATTTCTTTCATTGATGAATGTAAGACATGTGTGTGTGTCTGTGTGTGTGTGTAAATGTGAATGGACTAAATCTAATTTTCATATCATTCTTATTTTAAAACTTTTTTTTAAGATTTTATTTATTTATTTGACAGACAGAGACCACAAGTAGGCAGAGAGGCAGGCAGAGAGAGAGAGAGAGGAGGAAGCAGGCTCCCTGCTAAGCAGAGAGCCCCACGTGGGGCTCGATCCTAGGACCCTGGGATCATGACCTGAGTTGAAGGCAGAGGCTTTATAACCCACTGAGCCACCCAGGTGCCCCATATCATTCTTATTTTAAAATAATGATGAGATTCTTAAGATACAGAAGAGCATCCACTGTGCTGCGAGGCAGAATATCATTAAAAATGTATATCAACCGGGCGCCGGGGTGGCTCAGTGGGTTAAGCCGCTGCCTTCAGCTCAGGTCATGATCTCAAGGTTCTGGGATCGAGTCCCGCATCGGGCTTTCTGCTCAGCAGGGAGCCTGCTTCCTCCTTTCTCTCTCTGCCTGCCTCTCTGCCTACTTGTAATCTCTCTCTGTCAAATAAATAAATAAAATCTTTAAAAAAAATGTATATCAACCAAAAATAGATTGAAGTATCTGATATATGTATACCAGGATTTGGGAGTTCCCACCCCAATTTGGGTGCGCTTTGGGCTATGTGTTATGCTTTTTTTTTTAGATTTTATTTATTTATTTGACAGACAGAGATCACAAGTAGGCAGAGAGGCAGGCAGAGAGAGGGGAGGAAGCAGGCTCCCTGCTAAGCAGAGAGCCTGATGCGGGGCTCGATCCCAAGATCCTGGGACCATGACCCGAGCCAAAGGCAGAGGCTTTAATCCACTGAGCCACCCAGGCACCCCTGTGTTATGCTTTTTAAACACCTGTTCCATGAGCCTCTTGTCAATGGTAAACAGCACCACACGCAGTAACTCACTAAGTGTTTTTCAAGTGATAGAATCCCTCCTGAGCCCCTCTCTATTGCTATAACTGCAGAATAATGTCAGACCCCACTTGAACTCTGAAGTCTCTAGTTGAAATTTATGCCAAAGGTAGCCTAGAGGCTGTAGCAACTCCACCCCAGACCAGAGTAATCAATGTCACTGAGCACTCCCATTATTCACTAACAGCATACTGGTGTGCAACAGCATACCAGCCAAGGAATGATGCTTAGAAATTCAGAAGAGAGGGTACTCCTTTTTTTTTTTTTTTTTTTTTGTATTAGCCTGCTCAGACCCCCATAAAAAAATACCACACGCTGAGTGGCTTAAACAGAAATTTATTTTTTCAGTTCTGGGGGCTGGAAGTCCAGGATCAAAATGCTAGCATGGCAACCATTTTCTGTGTGTTCATATGACCCATTTTTAGTGTGTGTGTTCATGGAGAGATGTAGAAAGTGAGATCTTTGGTGTCTCTTCTAAACAGGACACTAATCCTATTAGGTCAGCAACATTTTATTATTTATTTTCTGTCCTTAGTCTTTTGTTCCTCTGCTTATTTTTTCCTGTCTTTTTGTTTTTAAAGATTTTAATTATTTCTGTGACACAATGAAAGAGATCACAAGTAGGCAGAGAGGCAGGCAGAGAAAGAGAAGGGGAAGTAGGCTCCCCACTGAGCAGAGAGCCCAATGCGGGGGTGGGAGGGGGGTGGGGGGGGTGGGGGGTGGGATTTGGATCCCAGGACCCTTAGACCATGACCTGAACTGAAGGCAGAGATTTAACCTTCTGAGCCACCCAGGCACCCCATCCTATCTTCTTTTTGTTTATTCAACTATTTTTGTAATCTATTTTAATTTATCCTTCGGATTTTCAGTTGAACCTCTTTGCATTATATGTTAATTTTCTGTCGGGATTTTAATATAAATCCTTAACTTTGCACAATCTATTTAATATTGTACCACTTCACATAAAATACAGAAAGGATGAGTTTAAATGGTTTATATGATTGCATGATTTCTGTATTTTATATGAAGTGATATCATTCATGATATAATTATCATTCATATTACATACTTTGGATCATATTGAGGGCATCACAAATGTTGTATACTCTGGATTCTGTTTTAAGGGTATGAATGTTTTTAACAGGTCATTATCTGTTTTTGTTTATTCTCTGGAGTCCCAGATATTTTGTTCTTTGTTTTGTTGTTTTCTTTTGTTTTTTTTTTTTCCCAGGTGTTAGCCATATGCTAGGATCTTACTCCAACATATTGGCTATTTCTCTAAGCCTCAGTTTCTTTATCTGAAAAATGGGGATAAAAATAGTACAGTACTTACTTCATAAGGTTGTTGAGGAAACTAAATGAGATCATTTATATAAAAGATGTGGAACAATGTGATATATAGCAAACACTCGGTGTGTTTTAGCTGTATCATTACGGTTAGTGATTAATATCATCTACCTTACAGGTTTATCAATATTAAAATAAATGATAAATGTATATGTAAAGAAGTAACCTTAGAGGCTACATGATAAGAGTTCAATCAATGACAGTATTTATGTTATTCAAGATGAATGATCTTTTTATAAAGATGGTGATGCAAATAAGGCCTTTCAAATAAGTGGGAATAGCCTGAGCCAAAGGTAAGAAATAGAAGTGTCTAAGTCCTGTTCAGAAGTTATGCTGTTATATTTGAAGTGTGGGGTTCCTAAAGGGAATAACAATAGATTTGGGGAATACAGAAAGTGAGGGTGCAAAAGATGAGAGGAAAGTGTCAATTAAAAATCAACAGTCCACCTCCCAAACTGAAGAGTACCCCTGATTTGGTCTGTAGAAAAATATTCATTAATTCAATAAATATTCACATATTTATTGAAAGCCTGTTATGCACCAGACATTCTTCTAAGTGCTTAGTATAAAGTAGTGAACACAACAAACATGGTCTCAACTTTCATTGAACCTTGAGGATCTGGTAACCTATGTTTTAACAAAATCATTTACTATGTATCTATCAAGTCCTGGCCATTGTACTAAGATATTAATGTAACTTAAAACAATGCAGACAGCACAGTCGTACTCTCCTACTTGTCTGTTATTGGGCAATGTCCCTATAGCTAAGGTGACCCAATGATTTACCTTCCAACGTGTGTCATTTCTGAGTGAAAGCAGTTGCTGTTAATAAACTTCACCAGGACAGCAGGCAAAGACAGGGACTTTCCATGGCAAACTAGGTGTATACATATGCCAAGTCTCTTACATGTAGTGATTTCTTTAGAGGCTTACATAGCAAAAGGCTATAGCCACAGATTTTTTTTTTCTTCTTAATGTTTGGCTTACCTATCATGTACATATTAAATCAATTTCCCCAAGGTTTCATCCTTACTTCTCTTGTAGCTCTTGAATATGCTTACAGTTTTATCTATAAAACCTCTGCGATTGGCTCCAAATATTTATCTCCTGATTTGTCCTCTCTTGCAGCATTTAGATTCAGCTCATTTATCCACCTGCTTGCTGGACATCTGTAGCAACTAACTGCTGATAATAGCTGCTGACTATATATTTTATAAAACCAAATTTCACATATATCTTTTTTTCACATCTGTATCTTTATGATTCCCCCATCCTGGGAATACCCTGTTTCCTGTTCTTTTGCAAATTCATTGAATTTTTTCATATACCCCAAACATGGACTTATAGTAATATAATATAAAACAAATATTCTCTTTAAAAATAAATCTAGCTGTTACCTTCTCCAGAACAGTTTTGCTGACAACCAGCTCACTAACCCAGATAGGGTAAAGTGTCTTTCTTCTATGGTTGCAACGCTTCCTGCATACATGTACTTTTACCTTACCATTAGCTACAGTATTTTGAAGACACATGCTTTACCCATTTGTCTCCTCTACTAGGCTTTAAGGTTGGTGAGGTTTTTCTTTCTTTTTTTTTTTTTTTTCAGACTATATGATTCTTAAGCCAGCACTGTTTTCACTTTTTGAAGACTCTAGCTAATAGTAGGTGGGGCCCACATACTTATCTAAGTCTATTTGGACTTTTCACTTGCAAAATTGTAATAGAGGAAACAACTTCTTTTTATCATTTATAGTTCTGACACTCTAAATAGTGCCTGAGAATTAACCCACATATCATTTGTGTCTTGGCTATGCATTATAGATATGGTTAGAAATAGTTGTATAAGTACAACAGTGTAAAATCATGTAAGCTTTTGTAGGCTATGGCAAATAAATGACTTTTATCATGAGCTCATATGAAAGCCACAAGACTTTAAAGCCAAATTTGTAAGAGATGACTCTGACTTGATCACTATGTGGGTAATGAAGTGTGTTGTGCATTGGGATATATGGAGAGTACTCAAGCCACTGCAGTTGGTCAAACTAAGAACTGATAGAAACCTGAAGGAAACTAATGGAGGGAAAAGGAGGGAAAAAATAATTAATTTTAGTTATATTTCTGAGGTTAAATCTATAATTAATTGATAAAATTGATATGGGAAGAATAAATTAGCAGGTGGTATTTGCTGAAATAGGGCTGATTTTAGTGGGAATTGGTTTCTGGTAGCAAAAAATTGAATGTACCAACTTTGAAAAAATACCTTTAAGACTTCCAAGTGGAGGTGATAAATATGAGAGTTACCAGTGCACAGACTGATACAAGCTGTGAGTATGATTCATTTAAGAAGAGAGTTGTACATGGGAAGGAGACCTAATACATCAATAATATCAAGCCCTCAAGAACTCCAGAGATTTGCTGGACAAAGAATCTGCAAATCAAGAGCAATCAGAAAAGCTAGAGAAAAATCAGGGGAGCTTCAAGGAATCTAGAAGAAGAAAAAAGAATTCGTTAAGATATCAGGAGAGCTTCAGCAATTCTGCAAATCAGAATTTGAAAGAAAAAAAAAAGATTTCAAGAAGGAGAAACAACTGTGCTAAGCACTACTGAGAGTTACGAAAAATTAGAACAGAAAAAAAGGTATTTTTTGTGTTTATCACCATGAAAGCCTTTGGTAGAAAGAGTTTCAAAATTTGGAGGGGAATAGTAGAGGTAAGATCCATATCTAAATAAGCTGAAAAAATATAAAAGGTGATGAAAAGGAGACAACTCTTTCAATAGTTTTTATTCTAAAATTGAACAGGAAAAGTAGAATGCTTGCTAGAGGGCAATGAGGATGAAGAGAATGTTGTAGTGCTTGCCTTGGTGGTTTGATGGGAATTAGCCAGTAGAGAGGCAATGATAAAGGAGTACATGGGATGTCTGGGTGGCTCAGTTGGTTACGCCGCAAGCTTTGGCTCGGGTCATGATCCCAGGGTCCTGGAATTGAGTCCCATATCAGGCTCCTTGCTCAGTGGGGAGCCTGTTTCTCCTGCCTACGGCTTCCCTACTTGTGCGTTCTCTTCTCAAATAAATAAATAAATCTTTTTTAAAAAAGAAGGAGAACATTAAGATAATTGAAGAAGGGAAAGTAAAGGCTGATGGGACCAAAGTACATGTGAAAAATTTAACTGTTGCTGAAGGAAAGGGTGTTTTTTTAATTGTATCAGGGTAGAAGATGATAGTGCATTAACATGCAGATAGGTTTATAAATTTGGTTATAAAAAGATGAGAACACTTCCATCAGTTGGCTTCTATTTTTACAATAGCTAGTGAGATTAATTATAAAGTCTTGAAACAAAATAAGCATACAGAGAAGGCTTCCTGTATATTCTATACATCAATATACATTGGATGTTGAAAGGAGTAATAGAAGTGCTTTGCTGTATTTTCCCCACTCGTTATTCGATTATCTGGCTATTTGAACTATACTATTGATGGAATTAAGGAGATAAGATAAACTCCAAATTTTCCAGATAAAATATAATGAAAAAGTAATAATAACTAACATGTGGCTCTTACTCATTATAAGGCATTGTTATAATACATAAATATCAAGTTTTATCAGGCATTTTACATTTTATTAAGTCATTTAATCCTGTATGAACCCTATAAATTGGATATTATTATAGCCATCTTATAGTGAGTATACTGAAGCACAGAGAATTAAATAACTTGCCTAGGCCACGTAAGTGGTAAAAATAGGATTCAAATCCAACCTGCCTGTCTCCAAATTTTAGACTTCTACCACTATAAAAGACAAATTACTCTTGAGCAACAAGATTATTTCATCTATTCATTCATCTAACACATGTACTTTTTGGCATCTACTGTTTAGTTTACTCCATACCCCACCCCTGCAGAAAAGACCCTCCTCTCTGCAAAATACTAGGCTAACGGCTAGGAATGGAGGATGAAAGAAAACATGAATCCAACTCCTATGGAGCTTATATCTATTTTGATACTATGTCTAAGAATTTCTACATAGACCTTTAATATAAATGGATTGTGATAAGGTTTTTTGTTTTTAAAGGTTTTATTTATTTGATTTATTTGAGAGAGAGACAGAGATCACAGGTGGTAGCAGGAGGTAGAGGGAGAAGCAGACCTCCCCACTGAACAAGGAGCCCATGGGGTTTGATCCCAGGACCCTGAGATCATGACCTAAGCCAAAGGCAGACGCTTAACTGACAGAGGCACCCAGGCATCCCAGATTGTGATAAATTCTATGAGGAAGGGATTGATATCACAGGTAATAAAATATATCAATTCTTTATGTAAAGAATAAGAATAAGAATGTGAAGAGGCTTTAAATAATGGATAGAATTTAAGCACATATGCAGATAGGGAAAAGAACATACTGGACAAAGCATAGAATAATATAAGCAAAGTGCCAAATATGGGAAGATGTTGTGTGTGTATAGGGAAAAAATGAAGCTCTTTCCCTATGATGAAGGATCCTAGGCTTAAAAGTGCAACTATCCTTCATTCTGTAAGTGGAGAACCATGAAGGTTTTGTTTCCCTTTGGGTGCATGATATGATTAGAATCCTGTTTTAGGAAGATATATTTTATAGCATGGAGCAATGTCTAGAAGCAGAGAAAGAAATTGGGAGACTTTTTTTTTTTTTTTTTTAAGACAGAGACGGCTTGTGGGTGCATGCTAATAGGAGGGCTGGGAGGGGCAGAGGGAGAGAGAATCTCTAGCAGGCTTCATGCCCACTGTGCAGCTGCTTGTGGGGCTCAATCTTACGACCCTAAGATCATGACCTGAACTGAAATCAAAAGTCTGACATTCAACTGACTGAGATACCCGGGTACCCTGAAACTGGGAGACTTTGGAAAACTGTTAATGGGATTATGTTCAATCAGCCAATGAGAGACATCTCAATCATCATCTACAAAGTAAATGTAGTTAGTAGACGCTAGTTAGTATAAATGTAGTATATATGTAGTTACTATAAAGTATGGCTTCTATTTTCAAAGAACTTGCAGTCTCATAATTCACTGCATTAAGCTATGAAAGAGCAAACTGATGTATGTTGGTAACTGTGATACTGTGATTTATAATAAGAAAAATATATTTGGTCTTTGTCTTTGGTTCTAGCACAGAACTCCTAAAATGCTTGGAATTTTCTAAGTGATGAGAGAAGAGCAACACAAATGTCTTGTTATGTTAGCTGATTTTTGGCTCATACCTAAGACTGGTTGCCAGGGGAACCAGCCCCATGGTTAGAGCGTTGGAAAGTTCTGTCCCACCCTCAACACTGGAAAGTGGTGAGGAGATGGAGATTGAATTTGATTCTAATGGCCAATGGTATACTCAATAATGCCTATGTAATGAAGCCTCTGTAAAAAACCAGAAGGACTGGGTTCTAAGAGCTTGTATGTTGGTGAGCACGTGGAGATTTGGGCAGAATGGTGTGCTTGGAGAGACAGCATGGAAGCTTTGTTCCCTTTCCCCGTACCTTGCCCTATGCATCTCTTCTGTCTGGCGGCTCGTGAGTTATATCCTTCTATAAAAAAACAGTAGTCTAATAAGTAAAATGTAAAATGTTTCTCTGAGTTCTGTGAGCCACTCTAGCAAATTGAACCCAAGCGGGGATTAGTGGAACCTCTAATCTATAGCCAGTTTGTCAGAGCTCAGGTGATAACTTGGACTTGTGATTGGCATCTTAAGGGTGTAGGGACTATTTTGTAGGACTGAAACTTTAACCTATGGGAGGTGACCCTATCTCCAGGTAGACAGAGTGTCAGAATTACTTTGAATTGCAGGACACCTGGATGGTGTTGGAGCATTGCTTGGTGGTATGGGGAAAAAAATCCCAATCCCCCATATGAATTGAAATCGATGACCAGAATCTTTAGTAACTTATTAAAGTTGTGTTTTCTATCCCTGATCTTATTATTCTAGGCCAGCTTTCTCATGCCAAGATTTATACAGAAAATCAAATAACACAAAAGAATACTTTTTCTAGGTGGTTCCCCAGACCATATCCTATTTACTCTAGAACTCTAGAACTGAAATTCTGTATTTTGTTCCTCTGTGTCTAGTGCCTTGCTTTGGACCCAAACTTTTAATAGACTTTTCAAGACACTTTGACTTTGTATCCTGGTATATTACCTTTTATATTTGCTAGACTTGATTTTCTACTTCGCTTTAGACTGCTTCCTTTTCTAATGTTAATATTCCTATGGCCCCTAGTGAAAATCATGCCTGTTTGCTTCTTCCCTGCTGCCACCTAGGTCCTACCCTTCTTTATGGTCACTTCAACTTCCATCAAATCTCTACCAGTGGATTTGCATTTGACATATAAAGACTTTAAGATAATTTTCTATTAGAAAAAATAAAACTGTTGTAGACTATAGTTAGTAGAGATGTAATTTTGGTAGAGGAATTAGTTAAACATGGGAGCCATCTTTTCCTAAGACCAATAAGCATAACTTTTGGAAAAAAAAATTGTATTTGCCATGGGTCCTATAATCATAACTAGGTTTGTCAGAAAATAAACAAATAGACCCAGAAATATATATTGATTCAAACATAATTACCATTTATTTCTGGCTTCTGTAAGAATCCAAGTTTGATTAATTCTGGTGAATACATAGTTTTTCAAGCTGTGATTCAGGGAGCCAGGGTCGTTCCACACTGTGGATTCACCGTCTTCTAGGGCCTTATCCTTATCTCTGTCTAGTGAGTCAGAAGACGAAAGAAGATATAGAGAAAATATATTCATTTCCTTAGACCAGAAATGACACATATTACTTCTGTTCACACATTACTAGAGAGGACTTAGTCTCATTACTATACATTACTAACAAAGGAGGTTGAGGGATTTGTGTGTCCAATAAGAGAAAAAACAATTATGATGGTAGCTATTCATTTCTACCAGTTAAGACAAATAAGGTAAAATGGATTACAAAGTCCTTTACAAGTATAAGCTAATAATAACTAAGTGTAAAAATAATATGCCCCATTAAGTACTAAGTGTAAGATAAGATACTGCTATTCAGTCATTGCCAGTTAAGTGATTGTGAGAGATAATGCAGGAAATACAGGAAATCAGTGCATTTTTGAGTTAAATGGTTTCAATAGTGATTTCCCTCACCAAAATCACTATTAAAACACAAGTTTACAAAGAACATCAGTGGGGAAAATGCTCCTTAATAAAGTCAATAACATGTTCTTGTCACCTTTATTAATGTAGCTTTCAAAACAATAGGGGCGGAAAATAAACTGCTTAGCATTTGTGAAATGTATTATATTTGTCTTCCATATGATGTAGGTCAGAAGGAGTCTGAAGATGAAAGTGAGAATGAAGAATTGGATGCCAGTTTTAGGATATCAGTGTTCAAACTACCCATACATACTTCAGAATCACTGAAGTATGCAGCATTATTGAAAGAAAAATATTATTTTCCTACATATGTCCAGCCATTTCCTACTACTCATCAAAAACCAGCAATCAATAAAAAAGACATGCTGTTGAAGAGTAATGTAAGAAAAGAGTTTTTTACAGCACACAGAACTGGTATAAAACTCCAAACACTTTGGGATATTGATAGATATTACTCAGAACAAGAGAAGCAGGAAAGCCATAAGAAAAAAATAGCGGCTATCACCATTGCACAAGGTGCCCGAGAAAGAGTTCACTCAACTGTTCAAGAAAACCTAAATAAGAAAAAAAATGCTGCACGAAAGCTAATTGCAAAAGATAACGAGACAATTCAGGATGGTTTACTACAACTTTGGCAGGACAGATTCAATTACCTCAAAAAAGTTAGAGAGAGGAGAGCTATGTTTCTAGCACAAAAAAAACAAAAGACTGAAGACCGTTTATTAATTCAAAACATAAGTAATGAGCGCACTCTTTTATCCAAAGGAATTATTAAAATGGACAGATTGAGGAAGAATCAAGCTGTCTTACAAGAAAAATGTCTGATTGTTCAGCAAAGACTAGAAATGGAAAAATATCAAAAGAATTTATTAAAACAAATGAAGGAAATCAGGTAAGTACAGTTTTGATATTATAGAGGCTTTAAAGTCAATTACATGTTAATATTGTATACTAAGTATTGGGACCTAATAAACAGTACTTTGTTTATAGCATTCTCTTTGAAAAATAGAGACAATAAAAAAGGACAAAAATGTTGTTATATATTACCAAAGATGAGACAATAAAACAACTCTGTCTCATCCCTACCTCCACCTCAACCAACAAAACCTGCTTCTTAATGAATGGCTATTCTTTTAAATGACAATCATCATTAGCCTCTGGACCATTGCTAGAAACCAGTCTTTTACAACTCAGTCTCTCTCAGTGGCAACATCTAATAGGTTTCCTTATTCATTTTACTTTTAAAAGGAGTCTCAAACTGATCCTTTTCAATCCCACTTCTCCCATTCTAATGCAGACTCAGAGTCATTCTAAGATTCACAATTTATCCTTCAAATTGAGAGTTCCATCTGCATTCTCAAGATATCCTTTCTTCAACCCAAATCTGTTCTCTAGCCAAGCTTCAACTGTCTTTTATTTTTTTAAATATTTTATTTATTTATTTATTTGAGAGAGACAGACAGAGCTTGCAGGGAGGGTGTTGGGAAGAAGGAGAGGGAGAAGTAGTCTCTCTGCTGATATCCTATCCCTGCTAAGCAGGGAGACTCACCAGGGACTCGACCCCAGGACCAGGACCATAAGATCATGACCTGAGCCTAAGGCAGTGACTTAACTGACTGAGCCATCCAGGCACCTGCCCACAACTGTCTTTTAAAATTAAGTTCTGATCATATTACTTCCCACGTAAGTATATTGATGCTTTGCCATTGTCCAACAGAATAAAATCGGAATAGCATTTCAGACATCATACTTTGTTCCAATTTAACTAGACTGGTCTCACCAAATTTTCTGCTTATAGCCTTTCCTTCTTCCCCTAATAGCACTGTTTGCTCCATACAGACTAAATTATTCCCAATTCTCTACCCAAATTTGTAGTTTCTTATTCCAGTGACCTTACTAGTTCTATCCCCTTTTTCTTAAAGTATGAACTTCGAAAGAGTACTACAAGCCCATAATGTTAGTGCTATCTACATATTATTATGCAACACAAGCCTCTTTTATTATTGTGCAAATTAGAAAGATTTGGAATGTTCACATTGGTGAGGGGTTAGTGCCTGTATGAGAGGACAAGGCACGGATTTCTCCAGGGAAACACATCACTAGTGGCTGATGCTTGGCTGAGTGAGACTGTATTTCCATTTGTCCCCTATTTGCCCCTGTCATGCAGTGTATGAACTGTACAACCACTGACAAAACTCATCCTTTTATTATTCATCCTTTAGTAACCAACTGAAATGATACCTGTACTTTTTACCTTTCCACAACTGTTCTTCCGGTCTGAATTAATTCCTTTCATTTGGTGGTTCTTCCTTAGTACTTGATTTAGATCTCAGTTGTAGCAGTTACCATGAGATGGCCTTTATCAGTTTAGCTTGTAAAGACCTTTATGAAATAATTTGGTCTATCTTTTCATTTCTAGTACAGTAGTTTCCTAACTAGTTTGTAAACTAGTACAGTAATTGCCAAAATTTATTCAGTAATTATTTATTGAAAAAAATAGGATAAAAAAAGGTTTTTGAATTAGTAATGATTGCATGTAAGTCCATGTAAGTCATATGCTAGATCCCTGGGGCAAGCGCATAATATGTATATATATATGTGTGTGTGTGTGTGTCTGTGTGTATCTATATATCTATATCTGTATCTGTATCTATATCTATAATACATATATAATGTATGAATATATATGTTTGTATACTGTATATATACATATGTATATTAGTGTGCTTAATACTTCAGCCATTGGAATGAGAAATAATGTGTATTTTTTCAGAATGTGTAGTGAAGATATAAAACCAAAATTGTTAAATATATACTAAAAATATAATTAACCAAATTTTGAAAATAGCTTCACTAATTATTAGAATAGGTATCTATCTTAAAATAAGTGCTTATTTCATGATAGTAAATTTTTCCTACACTTTTTTTTTTTCTATCTCTCTGTGATCATTGGCATTTCTACTAGGGAACACCTTCCATTCAAATCATTTAAATGGTAATTCATTTTCAGCTATTGAAGATGTCAAAGTGATATGGGGACATAAAGATTATTTAACACCAATAAACTGAAAATCTAAGTGGGAGATAAGTCACCCAGCAATAAGACTACCAGAGTTAAATAATAATACAAACATAATATAAGAACTTCAAGACAAAATTAAAATTTCTAGTTAAATGGTAGGTAATAAATAAATGAGAGTAATCTAGGACACCTTCAAAGAGAAAGCATAACTAAATATCAAAGCGTTAATTCATTTCAATTCTCCCCAACACCCCCATATAAAAATTAATAACATATTCTTGATCCTTTAAGAACTCACCATTCAGTGGCAGGTATAAGCATATACTTGAATCATTACAAAAAATAGAAGTAGGAAATTACAGTTGTCAATTTGAATTTGGAAAAGCAAAGTACTGGGGGAAATCATAATTGGCAAAGTGGATGAGCAAAATCGAAGAGTTCAGAATAGGTAACATGGAGGGGAGAGGAAGGAGGTAGTGAATATTGCTCTACTCATAGCAGAGATTTTTTTTTTAATTTTTTATTTTTAATAAACATATATTTTTATCCCCAGGGGTACAGATCTGTGAATCACCAGGTTTACACACTTCACAGCACTCCCAAAGCACATACCTTCCCCAATGTCCATAATCCCACCCCCTTCTCCCAACCCCCCTCCCCCCAGCAACCCTCAGTTTGTTTTGTGAGATTAAGAGTCACTTATGGTTTGTCTCCCTCCCAATTCCATCTTGTTTAATTGATTCTTCTTATACCCACTTAAGCCCCCATGTTGCATCACCACTTCCTCATATCAGGGACATCATATATATGATAGTTGTCAAAAGAAATGAAATCTTGCCATTTGCGACAACATGGATGGAACTAGAGCGTATCATGCTTAGTGAAACAAGTCAAGCGGAGAAAGACAACTATCATAGCAGAGATTTTTGAAGAGGGATGATTGAAAGTGCAGTTGCTTAAGAAACATTAGCTTAGAAGGGGACTGTAATTTCAGTGGACAGTCACATGGTAAAGACCATTAGGAATCCTACTTAAAAAAATAAAACTTATTTTAAACATGCATTTTACCACAGAACCTTTATTTCAAGAAATGTCTCAGAATGCTAATCCTCAGAATACACTTGGGACAAAGCTCTCTCAAACAAATTCAAAATTTTTAAAAAATTGTTTCATGATGATTTTTAAATTTTAAACTAAACTTAGTGCAAAGACTCTGAAAATTAATATTGACTCAAAATATATTAAGCTATATTTAATAAATTTAAACTATTAGTTGTCAAAAGATTTTTTTATGAAGAGTATAATTGACATATACCATTATATTAGTTTCAAGTGTACAACATAATGTTTTAATAGTTATGTATATGGTAAAATGATTACAATAAGCCTAGTTAACATCTGTTACTACACATAATTACAATTGTTTTCCTTGTGATGAGGACTTTTGAGATTTAGTCTCTCAGCAAATTTTAAATACACAATATAGTGGTATTAACTATAGTCACCATGCTATATATTCCATCCCATGACTTATTTTATAACTGGAACTTTGTGTCTTTTGACCTCCTTATCCATTTTACCTACTCCTTATCCCCCACCTCAGGCAAGCACCAATCTGTTCTCTGTTATCTGTAAGTTCAGTTTGTTTAGATTCCATACATAGGTGGGATCATATAATATTTGTCTTTCTGTCTAACTTATTTCACTTAGTATAGTGCTTTCAAGGTCCATCCATGTTGTTGCAAATAGCACAATTTCCCTCTTTTTATGTATAAATGATATTCCATTGTATATATACTAAAACTTCTTTCTAAAGGATATTTTTTAGAGCATAAACTGTAACTCACACTATAAAATGAACACATCAAAGATTTTATTTAACTAATTAAGGAACCAATAAGATGTTTTAGCCAGTTCAAATGACAATTCTAGGAGCACGTATATATAAAGGCAATCAGGAATGCCAAAATAAATTTAGTCATTATCCACTAGTGATAATTATAACTCCACTGGACTAAATTCGCTTATACTTTTATAGACAAGAATCATTTGTATTACTCATAGCTTTCTTAAACTTATATAGTGTTGTAGAATAGATCAATGAGATTGAAAGACACAGATAACTCTGAAAGGTGCACTAGAAAGGATCCCAGTACTCGTTTTTTTACTCTTTCAAAGTCTTTTACACAATTTTGTCTGATATTAGATTGGAGCTTATCAAGTCACAGTTTTATCCTGGTGACATTTTTAACTATCCAGACAGTGTAAATACATATGCCTAAGGCTTGCCTAGAAATACTTAGCGATCCATATTGCTGCTTATTTCATCTACATTTTTAAAAGCTGAGTGCTGAAGTATAGTTTACATATAGTATTACATTAATTTCAGGTATACAACATAATGATTTGACAATGCTATGCGTTACAGAGTGCTTACCACCATAAGTGTAGTTAACCGTCTGTCACTATACAACATTATTACAATAGTATTGCTTATATTCCTGATACTATACTTTTCATCTCTCTGTGCCCGAGGGGAAGTGGGTAGGGCGATGGGTGAAATAGGTGAAGTGGATTAAAAGGTACAACTTTGAATTATAAAACAAACCATTTATAATTTTAAATGTTATCACTAAAAAGTAGTTTGTACTAGAAAAGAGCATAAAGTAATAAGAAAGCATTTGCCTTTTCCTAGTTAAAAGCAATTTTTAAACTATTTACTGAAATTCTTTATATAATATCTTTTTAAGTATGAAAATATTTTATATACTTCTCCGCCAAAATTTAAAAACATCTTCCTTAATGTATACTGTGTGTGTGTATGTGTGTATGGTTTTTGGAAATAATTTTTCTATAATTTAGTATATATTTTGGAAAAGAGAATGAAAGCTAGTCTAGTATATCAAAATACAAATCTAGTGCAAATCAATGTTAGAGGAATTCAATCAGCTTAGTTTTATCACAGCAAATTGAATGCCTGGCCATCATTAATTTGTAGAGGATACAGAGTCAAATGAGTTTCCTAATGTATCTTAACTGAATTATCTTCTCTTGCAAGCTGTTGCAAAGATATTATCCATCTCCTTGAAAACACACAGGAATAAGGCAATATTCTGGCTATGTAGGTAACATGTCCTAAAAGACATTACTGAGTTTTATTATAAGTGTTTTTCAAGTAAAGATTTTGTATCAATATGCAGAAGAGAGCAGTGAGTCAAAAAAGTAAAGTCTGGCCAGAGACCTCAGCAATTTTTCAGTTCTTTTTCTCCTGATTCTTCATTAATGTATCAAACACTTGACCTAAAAGCATTCTGATGAATCTCAATTGCTAGGGAAGTCATTACTGAGAATTTAGTTCCTGATCCTGCTGTGGAATGAGGAAGCATGAAAAAAGAAAGAGGAACCATAAAGCTCTAGTTTAGAAAGTTGATAAACTATCTGCAAGGGTATTTAAGACTGAATTAAAAAAGAGACTTTGAAATGAGAAAAAAATATATCTCAGGTAAAAGCTGGTCATGAAATTTCCAAAATATTCTTATTCATACTCTGATGAAAGTTCTCAGGGCAGAACAGCAGGGTGTCCATTTTGCAATAAAGTATCAATTAGCATGGAAAATCTGGCACATACGGCATTTTATCTAATTATATCATCTTCTGCTTGTCCTTAGTTTGGTCATCAGCTTACCTCCTAGACTACTCTCTTCATTTACTGTGGTGTTTATATCCTGATTTATAAAGCTCTTCTCCATCCAATTCAGCTGTAATCACAGTGAACTTCCAAATTCATAAGAACAGCCCTCCCAATTGCCTAATATTTTTGGATCTCAACAACCTTTAAACTCATTTTCATAGACACATAAAGGCTTTCTCATCACTTGGAACTGCCCTACCTCATAAATCTTAAATCCTTGTATACTTATTTTTGAATAAAATATTTTATCTTTTCAATTCTTGTCTTCTTTTATTTCACCACATGAATTATTCAAATATATTATGACACTCGAGCCTCAAATGAACTTCCTTAATTGTTTCTTTTCTTTTCATTTCTACCGTGGCTTCCAGGATTCTTCATATCAGTTATTCTTTTCTCCATTTCATTCAGTGTCTCTGAAGTCCTTTCCTTTCATTGCCTCCACAATGCTAACCACTTCAGCTCCTACCTTGGAATAATCCAACTATCTCTATGCTTTGTGTTCAGGTTAAAATGACTAAAAGAAATCACTAGCTTGTAAATTTACACTAATATTAATTGTATGGCCTCCAACTTTAGCTTCTCCCTCAGTTGGTTACTCTTTTTCCTCTTATCTGTAACAGTACATACATGGCAACTCTGAACATGTAATTAAGGGTACTAATTCATGGATCTTAAAATAGAGAAATTATCTTGGATTATCCAGACAGGCCCAATGCATCACATGAGGCTTTACATGTAGTAATAGAAAAGAAAGGCAGAGAAATTGAAAGTAGGAGGATTCTATGTGACATGGCTGCCTTAAAGATGAAAGAGACAATGTGGAAAGAATGAGAAGGAGATGAATTCTGACAACAACCAAGAATCTGGGGAACAGGACCTCACATCCTGGATGAGAATCACAGCCGTGGAGCCCATGGGTGGCACAGTCATTTGAGTGACTGACTTGTGGTTTTGGCTCAGGTCATGGTATCTGGGTCTTGATACTGAGCCTGCATCAGACTCCCAACTCTGTGAGGAGTCTGCTAATGTTTCTCTCTGCTCCTCTGTGCACTCTCTCTCTAAAATGAATAAATAAATCTTAAAAAAAAAAAAAAAGAAAGAAAGAAAGAAAGAAAGAAAAAAGAACCACAGCACCGGCTGACATCTTGATTTCAGCCTTGTGAGAAACAAAGCAATAAACCCAGCTAGCTAATCCATGCTGTGCCTGGACTTTTGACCCATGAAAACTGTGAAATAATAAAGTGGTTGTTCTTACAAGCCAATACCTTTACAGTAATGTGTTACACAGCAATAAGAAAATACAAATTTTAACTTTGTTCTTCCTTTCCCAAGATTGCTTTGGTTAATATCAGACCTTTGCATTGACATAGAATTGAAATTTTAATAAATTCAAAATACCTAAGTTTAATATTTATTCATCTTAATCTTATATCTTAATATAATCTTAATCTAAATTTGATCTTCTATAAATGTAAAACAAATTTAAAAGTTAATTCCTACCAAAAAGACTCTTAGCATATTCATTGGGGTTGCATTGCATATATAGATAAATTTGGGGATAATTAACATCTCGATAATACTGTCTCCCAATCCTTGAAATGGTGGAACTTTCCATTAATTTAGATCTTCTTTAATTTTTCAAAAATAGTTAATTAAAAATAATAATTTTCACTCATAAGTCTTGTATATCTTTTGTTAAACGTATACCTAAGTATTTGTTTTTATTTTTTTGATGCTATTGTAAATGGAATTATTTCTTAGTTTTATTTTACAATTATCTGACCCTGGCGTATATAAATATAATAGGTTGTTATTTCTCACTCTTCAGTAATTTTTAATAGTTTAGTTTTTTTTGTTTTCATTGTGTTCTTTTGTTTGTTTGTTTTTTACATTTAGTCCAGAGTTTATAATTGTTATCTGTATGATGTTTATTTTAATACATTTTTTAGACTGAGTTAATACTATTAATTACATGTGCAAAGTCCCTTTTGCCATGACTCCTACTCTGCTACATGTCCAGATATAGCTACTCTCTAGAAATCCAGATTCAAAATAGTTAATAGCTAATTTTCATTGAATGATTATTAAATGTCAGGCATTCTAAAGGCTTTAAATGTATTGGCTATTTAGTTCTTACTAAATCCTATGAGTTAGACTACCACTTCTTAAAGATAAAATGATTCAGACAGAGTTTAAATAATGTGTATCACATCTCACAGTAAGTTGCAGACCTGCATCTCAACCCCAAGCAGAATGGCTTTACTACATTTTCTCTTATCCATTAACCATTGCTTCTCTCTGGTCAACTATGTGAGCATTACCACATGGACAGCCAGGATCCTTAAACACAATATTACCAAAAGAGAATTCTGATATTTCTTTTCATCTGGCTGCTTTTCCTATATTTCCTATTCTGATGAATACCATTATTATCCATCCAGTAAAATTAATTATTAAATGTCAGGCACTGTTCTAAGGATTTTAAATGTATTAACTCATTTAGTATTTTACTGAACCTCATGAGTTGGATTATCCCATTTTTATAAATGAAGAAACTGAGGTAAAGAAAACTGAAATAACTTATCTAAAATCACATAGTCAGTAAGTTGCAGACTTTCCGAATTTGGCCTTTCTTCTACTCCCTAAATGCAGATTTCTGAGTATATGTAAATATAATTTTTTTTAATAAACATATAATATATTTTTATCCCCAGGGGTACAGGTCTGTGAATCGCCAGGTTTACACACTTCACAGCTTTCATCATAGCACATACCCTCCCCAATGTCCATAACCCCACCCCCCTTCTCCCAACCCACCTCCCCCCAGCAACCCTCAATTTTTTTTGTGAGATTAACAGTCAATCATGGTTTGTCTCCCTCCCAATCCCATCTTGTTTCTATTCTTCTCCTACCCCCTTAACCCCCCATGGTGCATCTCCACTTGCTCATATCAGGGAGATCATATGATTGTTGTCCTTCTCCAATTGACTTATTTCGCTAAGCATAATACCCTCTAGTTCCATCCACATTGTCACAAATGGCAAGATTTCATTTCTTTTGATGGCTACATAGTATTCCATTGTGTATATATACCACATCGTCTTTATCCATTCATCTGTTGATGGACATCTAGGTTCTTTCCATAGTTTGGCTACTGTAGACACTGCTGCTATAAACGTTTGGGTACACATGCCCTTTAGGATCACTACATTTGTATCTTTAGGGTAAATACCTAGTAGTGCAATTGCTGGGTCATAGGGTAGTTCTATTTTCAACATTTTGAGGAACCTCCAAGCTGTTTTCCAGAGTGAATGCACCAGCTTGCATTCCCACCAACAGTGTAGGAGCATTGCCCTTTCTCTGCATCCTCACCAGCATCTGTCATTTCCTGACTTGTTGATTTTAGCCATTCTGACTGGTGTGAGGTGATATCTCATTGTGGTTTTGATTTGTATTTCCCTGATGCCGAGTGATATGGAGCACTTTTTCATGTGTCTGTTGGCCATCTGGATGTCTTCTTGGCAGAAATGTCTGTTCATGTCTTCTGCCCATTTCTTGATTGGATTATTTGTTCTTTGGGTGTTGAGTTTGTTAAGTTCTTTATAGATTTTGGACACTTTATAGCCCTTTATCTGATATGTCATTTGCAAATATCTTCTCCCATTCTATCAGTTGTCTTTTGGTTTTGTTAACTGTTTACTTTTCTGTGCAAAAGCTTTTGATCTTGATGAAATCCCAATAGTTCATTTTTGCCCTTGCTTCCCTTGCCTTTGGCGATGTTCCTAGGAAGAATTTGCTGTGGCTGAGGTCGAAGAGGTTGCTGCCTGTGTTCTCCTCAAGGATTTTGCTGGATTCCTTTCTCACATTGAGGTCGTTCATCCACTTTGAGTCTGTTTTCGTGTGTGGTGTAAGGAAATGATCCAATTTCATTTCTCTGCATGTGGCTGTCCAACTCTCCCAACACCATTTATTGAAGAGGCTGTCTTTTTTCCATTGGACATTCTTTCCTGCTTTGTTGAAGATTAGTTGACCATAGAGTTAAGGGTCTATTTCTGGGCTCTCTATTCTGTTCCATTGGTCTATGTGTCTGTTTTTGTGCTGTCTTGATGATGACAGCTTTGTAATAGAGCTTGAAGTCCGGAATTGTGATGCCACCAACTTTGGCTTTCTTTTTCAATATTCCTTTGGCTATTCGAGGTCTTTTCTGGTTCCATATAAATTTTAGGATTATTTGTTCCATTTCTTTGAAAAAAATGGAGGGTATTTTGAGAGGAATTGCATTAAATGTGTAGATTGCTTTAGGTAGCATAGACATTTTCACAATATTTGTTCTTCCAATCCAAGAGCATGGAATATTTTTCCATTTATTTGTATCTTCCTCAATTTCTTTCATGAGTACTTTATAGTTTTCTGAGTATAGATTCTTAGCCTCTTTTGTTAGGTTTATTCCTAGGTATCTTATCATTTTGGGTGCAATTGTAAATGGGATTGACTCCTTAATTTCTCTTTCTTCTGTCTTGTTGTTATTGTAGAGAAATGCAATGGATTTCTGTGCATTGATTTTATATCCTGACACTTTACTGAATTCCTATATAAGTTCTAGCAGTTTTGGAGTGGCGTCTTTTGGGTTTTCCACATATAGTATCATATTATATGCACAGAGTGATAGTTTGACTTCTTCTTTGCTGATTTGGGTGCCTTTAATTTCCTTTTGTTGTCTGATTGCTGAGGCTAGGACTTCTAGTACTATGTTGAATTACAGTGGTGATAATGGACATCCTTGCCGTGTTCCTGACCTTAGCAGAAAAGGTGTCAGTTTTTCTCCATTGAGAATGATATTTGCGGTGGGTTTTTCATAGATGGCTTTGATGATATTGAGGTATGTGCCCTCTATCCCTACACTTTGAAGAGTTTTGATCAGGAAGGGATGCTGTACTTTGTCAAATGCTTTTTCAGCCTCTATTGAGAGTATCATATGGTTCTTGTTCTTTCTCTTATTAATGTGTTGTATCACATTGATTGATTTGCAGATGTTGAACCAACCTTGCAGCCCTGGAATAAATCCCACTTGGTCATGGTGAATAATCCTTTTAATGTACTGTTGGATCCTACTGGCTAGTATTTTGGTGAGAATTTTTGCATCTGTGTTCATCAAGAATATTGGTCTGTAATTCTCTTTTTTTGATGGGATTCTTGTCTGGTTTGGGGATCAAGGTGATGCTGGCCTCATGAAATGAGTTTGGAAGTTTTCCTTCCATTTCTATTTTTTGGAACAGTTTCAGGAGAATAGAGATTAGTTCTTTAAATGTTTGGTAGAATTCCACCGGGAAGTTGTCTGGCCCTGGGCTTTTGTTTGTTTGGAGATTTTTGATGATTCTTTCAATCTCCTTACTGGTTATGGGTCTGTTCAGGTTTTCTATTTCTTCCTGATTCAGTTGTGGTAGTTTATATGTCTCTAGGAATGCATCCATTTCTTCTGGATTGTCAAATTTGTTGCGTAAAGTTGCTCATAGTATGTTCTTATAATTGTTTGTATTTCTTTGGTGTTAGTTGTGATCTCTCCTCTTTCATTCATGATTTTATTTATTTGGGTCCTTTCTCTTTTCTTTTTTGATAAGTCTTGCCAGGGGTTTATCAATTTTATTAATTCTTTCAAAGAACCAGCTCCTAGTTTCGTTGATTTGTTCTATTGGTTTTTTTTTGTTTCTATTTCATTGATTTCTGCTCTGATCTTTATGATTTCTCTTCTCCTTCTGGGTTTAGGGTTTCTTTCTTGTTTTTTTCTCCAGCTCCTTTAGGTGTAGGGTTAGGTTGTGTACTTGAGACCTCCTTGTTTCTTGAGAAAGGCTCGTACCACTATATATTTTCCTCTCAGGACTGCCTTTGTTGTGTCCCACAGATTTTGAACCATTGTGTTTTCATTATCATTTGTTTCCATGAATTTTTTCAATTCTTTAATTTCCTGGTTGACCCATTTATTCTTTAGAAGGATGCTGTTTAGTCTCCATGTATTTGGGCTCTTTCCAAATTTCCTTCTGTGATTGAGTTCTAGCTTCAGAGCATTGTGGTCTGAAAATATGCAGGGAATGATTCCAATTTTTTGATACCGACTGAGACCTGATTTAGTACTGAGGATGTGATCTGTTCTGGAGAATGTTCCATGTGCACTAGAGAAGAATGTGTATTCTGTTTTTTGGGATGAAATGTTCTGAATATATCTGTAATGTCCATCTGATCCAGTGTGCCATTTAAGGCCTTTATTTCCTTGTTGATCTTTTGCTTGGATGATCTGTCCATTTCAGTGAGGGGATTGTTAAAGTCTCCTACTATTATTCTATTATTGTTGATGTGTTTCTTTGATTTTGTTATTAATTGGTTTAGATAGTTGGCTGCTCCCACTTTAGGGGCATAGATATTTAAAATTGTTAGATCTTCTTGTTGGACAGATCCTTTGAGTATGATATAGTGTCCTTCCTCATCTCTTATTATAGTCTTTGGCTTAAAATCTTATTGACCTGATATAAGGATTGCCACTCCTGCTTTCTTCTGATGTCCATTAGCATAGTAAATTGTTTTCCACCCCCTCACTTTAAATCTGGAGGTGTCTTCAGGTTTAAAATGAATTTCTTGTAGGCAACATATAGATGAGTTTTTTTTTTTTTTTTATTCATTCTGATACCCTGTGTCTTTTGATTGGGGCATGTAGCCCATTAACATTCAGGGTAACTATTGAGAGGTATGAATTTAGTGCCATTGTATTGCCTGTAAGGTGACTGACTGTTCCTGTATATTGTCTCTGTTCCTTTCTGATCTACTACTTTTAGGGTCTCTCTTTGCTTAGAGAACACCTTTCAATATTTCCTGTAGAGCTGGTTTGTTGTTTGCAAATTCTTTCAGTGTTTGTTTGTCCTGGAAACTTTTTATCTCTCCTTCTATTTTCAATGATAGCCTAGCTGGATACAGTATTCTTGGCTGCATGTTTTTCTCGTTTAGTGCTCTAAATATATCATGCCATCTCTTTCTGGCCTGCCAGGTCTCTGTGGATAAGTCTGCTGCCAATCTAATATTTTGCCTTTTTATATTACAGACTTCTTTTCCCGGGCTGCTTTCAGTATTTTCTCTTTGTCATTAAGACTTATAAATTTTACTATTAGGTTATGGGGTGTGGACCTATTCTTATTGATTTTGAGGGGCATTCTCTGAACCTCCTGAATTTTGATGCTCGTTCCCTTTGCCATATTGGGGAAATTCTCCCCAATAATTCTCTCCAGTATACCTTCTGCTCCCCTCTCTCTTTCTTCTTCTTCTGGAATCCCAATTATTCTAATGTTGTTTCATCTTATGGTGTCACTTATCTCTCGAATTCTCCCCTCGTGGTCCAGTAGCTGTTTGTCCCTCTTTTGCTCAGCTTCTTTATTCTCTGTCATTTGGTCTTCTATATCACTAATTCTTTCTTCTGCCTCATTTATCCTAGCAGTGAGAGCCTCCATTTTTTATTTCACCTCATTAATAGCCTTTTTGATTTCAACTTGTTTAGAATTTAGTTCTTTTTTTTCTCCAGAAAGGGCTTTTATATCTCCCAAGTGTGTTTCTCTTATATCTTCCATACCTTTTTTGAGCCTAGCTAGAACCTTAAGAATCGTCATTCTGAACTCTTGATCTGACATATTACCAATGTCTGTATTGATTAGGTCCCTAGCCTTAAGTACTGCCTCTTGTTCTTTTTTTTGTGGTGAATTTTTCCACCTTGTCATTTTGTCCAGATAGGAGTATATGAAAGAGCAAGTAAAATACTAAAAGGGTGGCAAAGACCCCAGGAAAATCACTTTAACCAAATCAGAAGAGATCCCAAATTTGGGCGATTGTGGAGAAAGGAGATAAAAATAGGTTCAGGAAAAAAAAAAAAGAAAAGAAAATTAAAAAAAGAAAACAAAGAAAGAAAAAATATAATAAAGAAGAAATATATATATATATATATATATTAGATAAACTAGTTAAAAAACGTTAAAAAAGAAAAGGGTGAAAGTTAAAAAAATTTAGCAGCAGAAGAAAGAAATTGAAAAAGAAAAAAAAAATTAAATTAACTGCAAGACTAAAGAATCATGGGGAGAAAGCCATAGTTCCGTGCTTTGCTTTCTCCTCCTCTGGAATTCCACTGCTCTCCTTGGTATTGAACTGCACTCCTTGGTAGGTGAACTTGGTCCTGGCTGGATTTCTTATTGATCTTCTGGGGGAGGGGCCTGTTGTAGTGATTCTCAATTGTTTTTGCCCCAGGCAGAATTGCACCACCCTTAACAGGGGCCAGGCTGAGTAATGAGCTCGGGTTTGCTTTCAGGAGCTTTTGTTCCCTGAATGCTTTCCGTAGAGTTCCTGAGGATGGGAATGAAAATGGCGGCCTCTCAGTCTCCGGCCCAGAGGGGCCAAGAGCTCGGGCCCCACCCCCAGAGAATAGTGCCCAATTACTCCCATTTCCCTTGCCTCTAGCCACGCTCTGAGCTCACCCAGCCTGTGACCTGTTCAAGGTTACCCTGAGCTGAGAGCTCACTCCTTGGCTCTGTCTCTGTAGCTGGCTTCCCCATTCTAATACCTGCCAGCTCTGTGACACTCAGACACCCCTGATCCTTCTCTGACTCTGCAGGATTGAGGCCATGCTGATCCCGCATGGGCTTCACTCCGGTTTAGCCTCTGAGTGATGTCCCTCAGCAGAACAGACTTTTAAAAGTCCTGATTTTGTGCTCCATTGCTCCGCAGCTTGCTGAGAGCTGGCCCTTTCTCCCCAAGTCTATCTTCCCATTACTTTGGATTCACTTCTCCTCCAGTCCCACCTTTCAGAAAGTGGTTGATTTTCTGTTTCTAGAATTGCTGTTCTTCTTCTCTTTGATCTCCTGTTGGATTTGTAGGTGTTTGCAATCTTTAGATAAGCTATCTAGCTGATCTCTTGCTACCTGAAGTAGTCTCAACCTGCTACTTCTCCACCATCTTGTCTCCACATATGTAAATATAACTGAAGAGTTCTATGATCTGCTGTAAGTCTGTTTCTTCAGAATTATCTGTTCCACTGTCTCAGAAATTAGAGTGTTGTCACTTCTTAGAGCATGCCAAGCTGTGCTATTATCTTGCCTTTATTTTAGTTGTTCATGCTATTTAAACAAACATACATGAGTGAAATGTTCTTCCCTTATACTTTCTGCCTAAAAAATACACATCTTTCAAGACTAAGTTCAAGGATTATTTCAAATCTGGTCTTTTTTTTTCTTTCCTTACCCCCTTCTTCAGATTATATTTACTAATTTTTTCATTATGCCTTCCTTGTATTGTTACATAGTGCTTTAATTATACCACTAAAATATTATTTATGTATTCATTATTTCTCTACTTTCTATAAACCTCTCATACTTATGTCATACTTATCTTTATGGTTCCAGCATCTTAGGGGCATTATAATACATAATTAATGTATGAATGAGGATGAATGAGTGAAATCCTGTAAGGACCAGAACATTTTCTAATTTTGACAGGGTAACCTCATTCACCTTTTCCCAACTTAGAGTCTATATTAGTCTCTGGTGCTGCCATAACAAATTACCACAGACTGAGTGGCTTAAACAACATAAATTTATTTTCTCACAGTTTTGAAGGCTAGAAGTCCACGATCAAGGTATGTCAAATTTGGTTTCTCAGGTTTGAGATCTTTTTTCCCTGGCTGCCTTCTCATTATGTTGTAATATCATGTTTGTTCTATGTGTTCATATCCTTAGCGTCTCCTTATCTTTTTAATAAGGACACCACTCATATTATCTGCCTGATAACATTTAAAATTAATTACCTCTTAAAGACCCTATCTCCAAATACAGTAATATTCTAAGGTACTGGAGTTTAGGACTTCAATATGAATTTGAGGGTTGGAAGTGGGAACACAGTTCAGTCCATAACAGCATCCTAGAAGAAACTTGGATATAGTGAGGCTTAAATAAATGTTTTGCAATTTTTTTTTAAAGATTTTATTTAGGAATGCCTGGGTGGTTCAGTTGGTTAAGTGTCTGCCTTCTGCTCAGGTCATGATACCAGGGTCCTGGAGTGGAGTCCCTAGTGTCTGGGCTCCTTGCTCAGAAGAGAGCCTGCTTCTCCTTCTCCCTTTGCCTGCCCCTCCCCCTGCATGTTCAGTCTCTCTGTCAAATAAATAAATACAGTCTTTAAAAAAATAAAAGATTTTACTTATTTGAGAGAGAGAGAACATGCACACACAAGCAGAGGAGAGGGACAGAGGGAGAGAGAAAGGCAGACTCCCCACTGAACAGGGATACTGATGAAGGGTTCAATCCCAGGCCCCTGTGTTTAATGACCTGAGCCAAAGGCAGACACTTAACCAACTGAGCTACCCAGGAGCCCCCAAAATTCTGAACATCTTAGCATAGCCTGGTTTAGATGCCTTGTTGAGAATCTAAACAAGGATTTATGAAAGTTCTGTTACAACCAATAGAAATCTTAGAAATATTAGAAATAATATAAATATTATTAAATAAATTATAGGTATTTATTTATTAAATAAATTATAAGTATTATTGATATAATAAAATTCTATGCAATAAGTGAAGTTCTAATTTTTTTCCCATTTGTATGTCTGTTTTAAAAGCATCTACTTACCATTAATAATCTGAATGATTGTTACACTTTTTGTTTTTTAAAAGTATCTCATTCTAAAAAAAAAAAAAAAAAGTATCTCATTCTATTACTTTACTTTTTTTTCTTTTTAGGGCTCAAGAAACATATAAAAAACACTGTAAAGAAAAATTTGTTTTTGATATGATTGCCTTTCAAAAAGCTTGTGAAAGATTTGAAGATGCTAAAACAAAAGCTGCAATTATGAAAACGAATTTCATCTTTCAAGTTCCCAGAGGAGTGACAAAATGAACCAATGCCAGGTTACATCTGTGGTCCTTTTGAATTATGGCTAATATGTTTAGTTGAAGGACTTTGAAATAATGCTATGAAAGAAGAAACATTCTATGTAACAAGATGGATTTGTATATAAATCTTCTAAAATATAAACAATAATTAAACTGTTTCTCTTGTTGATCATAATTTAATTTGAATCAAGTTAACATGACACCCCCAAAAGGTTCCTTATATTTCCAGATGTCCAAGGAACATTTAAAACTTATTAAATTTATTTCAGGAAATAATACAAAGGCATTAATTGTATTGCTTCATATCCCAAGGATAGTTACCCTAAAGCTATTTTCAGTTTCTCTGGCAATCTTAGCATAGTAATTTTTGCCCCAGCTGCTGACTTTTATTAAGACACTGTGTACTTTGATTAGTTTCATTACGTACTTTCATATATTTAATTATATTTCCCATTTATTTTGTTAAAACAATTTCTGAGTTTCTTATTTCAAAATAAAATCTTCACCATTATATCAGTGATTCATATCCTTATCAAAATTCAGAAAATGTCAAACATAAACCGGAAATTAAGCATTCCTTTTGGCTTCCTTGGTGATCATAAGATTTTTATATATTTACTTTTGATGTATTTGCCTTTTGCATACATTTGGGGGAAGAGAATAGAGAAAGACAGAAGACATATAATTATATACTTGTGATTATAAAGTATACAGAAATAGTATACATGTTAATGTTAAGTCTATTTAATACACAGTCATGGTAAAATTAGAAGAAAGATATAAAGGAGATAAAAGTTTCCTTTGTAAAGTGTAAGTTAATTTTCAATAGTTTTTTCATTTATCTAGAAAAATAAATGTCTATTATTATGACATGCTCACTTAATACAGTGTAACTAGTGCCACTCAATATCTCTCCTTATACTCATCAGTTATATATGCAAGTTTTTAAGTGTCTGTTTTAAAAATTCTCTAATTTTCTTAGTCTATGGTAAATTTTCAAAAATCAAGTATTTTTAAATAGCAGTTATTCAGTTATGCCTCTATGCTGGACTGCTAAAAATATGTTTGTAGTGTTTTCCTAATTTTAATAAAATAATAGCTGTCTATTTAATTCTATGTCACCAGCTCTTAGTATGCTGTTTTACAAATAACTAATTGAGTAATTCATACTAATATTTCTAATTATTCTTCAAAAAACAAAGAGAGATAGTGTGAAGTGGTAAAAAAACATGACAGATATAGTTTCCTATAACAAGTTAGATAATCTCTATGATATCCTAGTTTTCCTCTCTATATTTGGAAATAATACATATTTTTGGGGAATTTAATGAGAAGAATAATACATGTCATATAGTATTATTATGAAACTTAACTGAGGGGAAAAAAACACATAAAGCAACACAATGCCTTCTATACAGTAAGCACTTCATAAAGGTAAATGTTTAGTGATGAAGGCAGAAGTCTTCTCTATTTAGCTATAGGAAGAATTGTTATCTATTTATATAAGATTTGAGGAGAGACAGATATCATCAAGAAATAGAATTTTGCCTGATATATTTGGATATAATTTATTTATTGAATCAGTAACTATACTGAAGTTTTGTTGACCTTCCTTTATTCTCCCATGCTATACTATTTATCTTTCATAACCTTTATCACATAACAGGTTATCAATAACATCCTTGATTATTTCTGTCTACCCAACTGTTAGCTTCTTAAAGGAAAAACATTTTACTTATCTCTGTGTTTCTATTACTTTGTACTAAGGCAGATATTATATTACATACAATGCTTTTTTTGTTTATAACTCTCTTTTTCTATTTAAGTTCTATCCCAGGTCAATCTAATGACCTTACTGTTTTGAAAAATCAAAAATCTGTATCTCTTCTATCTTTAGACTTAGTATGTCTCCTATATTTCCAAATGCGTGCTAGACATGGAAGGCATTAAAGTACCTTTAAAATCATATGTTAAAGGGGCGCCTGGGAGGCTCAGTGGGTTAAAAACTCTGCTTTCTGCTCAGGTCATGATCCTGGGGTCCTGGGATCGAGTCCTGCATTGGGCTCTCTGCTTCAGTAGAAGATATTTTTTCTTTCTTTCTTTCTTTCTTCCTTTCTTTCTTTCTTTCTTTCTTTCTTTTTTTAAAGATTTTATTAATTTATTTGACAGAGAGATAGCACAAGTAGGCAGAGTGGCAGGCAAAAGGAAAGGGAGAAGCAGACTCTCTGCTGAGCAGGAAGCCTGATGTAAGGCTCGATCCCAGGAATCTGGGATCATGACCTGAGCCAAAGGCAGACGCTTAACCTACTGAGCCACTTAGGTGCCCCATTTTATTTTTTTCTTTTACTGTACAACATCTTATTAAATATGAAGCCCTATAAATTCTATGTGCAGAGGGTCTCTGTGTCAGAGACTGGCAGACTTTTCAACAAACCTATTTCCTATTTCTTCAGGACATGATTAATCTATATTTTTCAGCCTTCTTTGTGCAGTTAATTGTGGCACAGGACTGAATTTTGACCAATGAAATCTGAGTAAAAATGATTTCCAGCTCTACAGGTATGTACCATGCACTGTCCTCCATGATTTTTTCTTTTCTTTCACCACCTTGGAAAACATGCTAAAAATGACTGAGCTACAAAGTGAAAAGAGCATAGGTTCTTGAATCATGGCTTATAGTGTGATCAAGAAAACCTACTGTGTTCCTTAATTGATCCAAAGGAAATTCAATTATGATAAGGTTTTTGTAACACAACTGACTACATTAAGTCAGCAGTTAATAGTGATTTAATCAACAGAGAACTTGGTACTCAAAGTAAGGATGCTGCTATTACAAAATCCCAATAAATACGCTCTTGGCTTTCCTGGATAGTGAGGAAACTAACACTGAGAATATAAATATGGAAACTCGTGTCTACTGATAGTGTATCCCAGGGGTTAGCAAACTTTTTCACTACCAGTTAGTAAAATTGTAGGATTTGTGGGCCATACAGTTTCTAGTTTTGCACTGCTATGACATAAGAGAGACATAGATGAGATATACAAACAAAGCACTCAGTTCATGGTAGTGATACTTATGTACAAAGGCAGTAAACATTTCATAAACTAATGAGAAATGATTCATTCTCTTGAGATTTACCTGGTGTCTTTTTGATACATTTATATCATATTTTGAAGAAAAATTTTCCTAAAGTTGCTTATTTTTCTGCCAACAGGAGTGAGTCCAGGAATTGCAGAGGCTAACAAAAGTCATTCCATGGAGGGGGAAATGGCAGAGGGACGGGATAACAGCAGGAGAAAAGAGGCCATTATGCAAATATACATTCATTCATGTAATCACATTAAGACAAGCTTAGAAAGGAACTCTAAATATGTTCTCAGATAAAAGTTTTCTTCCTATTATTTGATTAGTCTATTATTTTGGCTATGTATTATTAACTACAATAATTTGTTAATAGATATACAATATAAAAAAGATATAAACTACATCAATAACCTAAAATGTGAGTGGAGAGATAATTAAAAGTGTAGAGTTTATGTATGCTAATAAAGGTAGATTGTTATCAGCTTAAAAATAAGATGTTATAATTATAAGATATTTTGTGTAAACCTCATGGTAACCACAAAGGAAAAACCTGTAGTAGATACAAGAAAGGTTGACATAAAGGAATCAAGCTATATCACCACAAGAAGTTAAAAAGGAAGACAGCAAGAGAAGTAAGGAACTGCAAACAGGCAATAAAAAATTAACAAAATGACAATAATAAGGCCTTGTCTATTAATAATTACTTTGAATGTATATGTATTAAATTCTCTAATCAAGAAATAGAATGCCTAGATCTATAAAATATAAGATCCAATGTAAGTATTTATTTACAATTTTATTTATTTATTTGATAGAGAGGGAGATAGCAAGAGAGGGAACACAAGCAGGGGGAGTGAGAGAGAGAGAGAAGCAGGCCTCCAGCTGAGCAGGGAACCAGATGCAGGTCTTGATCCAAGGACCCAAAGGTAGAGGCTTAATGACTGAGCCACCCACGTACCCCTGATTGTATTTATTCACCTAATGCTGGGGCACTTAAATGTATAAAGTTAATACTAACAGAACTGAAAGAAGAAATAAATAACAATAATAGCAGAAGACTTTAATACCCAATTCATAACAATGGAAAAATCACCAGACAGAATACCAATAAGGAAACAGCAGACTTAAATAACACTATAGATAAAAAAGATTCAGCAGATTTAGATAGAACATTCCATTGAACAGCAGCTGAATACTCATTCTTCGCTGGTGCACAAAGAACATTGTCCAGGGTGGGTCATATGAAAGGCCACAAAACATGTCTCAACAAATTCAAGAAGACAGAAACCGTATTAACTTTTCTAAACACAATGGCATGAAATTAGAAATCTTAGAGTAAAAGAGAAGTAAAATTCACAAATACACAGAAATTAAACAAGAAACAACTAAGCAACCAATGGATCAAAAATAAAAGGAAAATCAAAGATCTTGAGAAAAGTGGAAATGAAAATATAATACACCAAACTGTAACAAACCGAAGCTTCCCTAAGAGGAAAAGTTATAGCTATATATCTCTAATATTAAAAAAAACTCAAATGACATAATGTTATATATCAAAGAACTAGAAAAATAAGAATAAACTAGTTAGTTGAAGAAAGGAACGAATATGGATTAGTAGATGAAATAGAGAATAGGAGAACAGAAAAGATTAATGAAACTAAGAGTTGATTTTTTACAAAGGTAAAATTGACAAACCTTTAGCTAGGCACTTACTAAGGAAAAAATAGAAAGGTCTCAAAAAATAGTTATAAGTAAAAGACGAAACTTTACAGCTAAGTACAGGAATACAAAGGTTAATAACAGTAGTGTGAATAATAATAAACAAACAAATTAGACAACCTAGATGAATGTATATATTCCTAGAAACACACAACTTATCAAGACTGAATCATGATGTAGAAAATCCAAACATACCAGTAATGAAATATAAGTCTTTTATAAAAACAAAGTGTCATAATACAAACTTTTCAAAAGCAGGGGATACTTATAATCTGATTAAAATGGGCAAAGGACTTAACTAGGTATTAAAAAAAAAAAAACATACAAATGGCCAACAGATACATGAAGAGGTATTTAATATCACTAATCAGTAGGGAAATGCAAATAAAAACTGCAGTGAGATAGCACCTCATACCTGGTAGAATAATTATTATCAAAAAGGTAAGAGATAACAGGTGCTGACAAACACATGAAGAAAAGGAACTCTTGTGCAATATTGGAGAGAATGGAAATTGGTGGGAATGGAGAACAATATGGAGGTTCCTCAAAAAATTAAAAATAGAACTTGCACATGATCCAGAAATTCCACTTCTAGGTAATAAATAAATAGATAGATAAATAAATTAAAAAATAAGTATTTTAAAGATATATCCACACCTCCATGTTCTTTGTGGTATTATTCACAATACCCAAGACATGGAAATAACCTATATGTGTAAGACAGAGATGGTTGATAACTTCTTTTGCAGCATCAGCATTCCAGAAGAGGCAGCTACTAGTTTCTTATGGCAGCAGTACCAGAAGTTCTTACCAAATTTTTCCTATGATGTGACCTCTTTGTTTCATGCTGACTAGATTCTCTAGGTGGCTTCCCATGTGTTAAGCTGGGAATTGACAAATTTCCTTTTCTTAATATGTCTCTATGAAGGAGAAATAGGGCATGGGAGCATATGGACAGAGCTCAAGCCATCTTAAGTGCTATGTGTAGAGCCAAAGGTAACAGAAGATTATGGCAACACTTCACAAACAAGAGCCCATTTGTTGGGAATGAGTGGGTAAATCTACCAGGTGAAATCTGTTCTAGCGAAGTGTTGATGACAGGTACACTAATAGGTGGTATAGGAGGTAGTCATACATTCTAACTCTGTCTCATCAATACAGTTTACCGTTGAACAACCTGGTTTTCAATTGTGTAGATCCACTTATACACAGATTTTTGACAGTACAATACTGCAAATATATTTTCTCTTCCTTAAGATTTTTTTTAACATTTTCTTTTCCTTAGCTTTCTTAATCACAAGAATATATTATATAATACATATTACATACAAAAATACATGTTATCAATTGTTTATGTTATCATTAAGATTTCCATTCAATAGTAGGTTACTAGAATTTCAGTTTTGGGGAGTCAAAAGTTATACATGGATTTTGACTATGTTGGGTGGTCGGTACCTCTAACTCCCATGTTGTTCAAGAGTCAACTGTATGTGCAAAAATAAAGATCACAACCTCTATTATTTACATTGTTGTGTCATAAATATATTTGCGTGTAATATTTCTTTTCCTTCCTCTCCATTTACCCTAGTCCTTATATGTATAATATTAAAGTAATATCATAAGAGAACTAGAGTAATGTATATAGTATAGTGATTCTGGATTCCCAAGTCAGATGTAGTAACTAATGAGACTTTGAATTATTTCCCTTAAAGATTTGGATGTATACTTTGTTTGGTGGGTATAATGAATACTTACATTAGAATTGGGCCGCTTTTGGGGGGAATAAGTGTTGCTATCAGTAGAAGGATGTAGGTGGACATTTGTCAAGTTCTTTTGTTTGTTTTTGTCTCTAAATCATCTGAATTCCTTTTCTGAGGAAATAACCTTTGGCCAAGTCATGCTTTGAGATATAGACCCATGTCCCAACACAAAATTTAGAAAAATCAAAGAAGTTTCACCCCAGCTTCTAACATATAGTTAGCTATTTGATATTCATGTTAGCACTTTCAATCCTGAAAAAGTGATACACCAAAGACAATTAAGTCATTAATGATGACATTAAGAGTTCAATAGTGGCAGCAACAAATTTCTAGTATTAACAATCCAAAAGATAATCATTTCTGTGGCACTGCTAAGCCTGGACTCTTGCTACAGCTTCCTTTGCTTTCTACCCATTTTCTAAATTTGATCCCTTTTGATTCTTTTTTTTTTTTAAATATTTTTATTTATTTATTTATTTGACAGAGAGAGAGAGAACACAAGTAGACAAGAGGCAGGCAGAGAGAGAGGGGGAAGCAGGCTCCCTGCTGAGCAGAGAGCCCGATGTGGGGCTCGATGTGGGGCTTGATGTGGGAATCGATCCCAGGACTCCAGGATCATGACCTGAGCCGAAGGCAGAGGCTTAACCCACTGAGCCACTCCAGCACCCCTCTCCTGTTGATGCTTAGTTACCTAATATCCTTCCAGTGAGTATCTTTAGTGCTCTCACTAGCAATGTTCTCAGTGAGAATAATAAGAGTGTAAGAATAATAAGAATTCTTATACCCTTAGTTCATCTCAACAAACCTTAATTTTCACATGTAAATGAATATTTCTGAAACTGACACCATAGGTTTTTCATCTTAATCACCCAGAACAGGGCCAGAGCCATAAGAAGTGCTAGATTATTATAATGGTTGTTTTATTAATTATTATATTTATATTTATATTAATAAATGATTACTATCGATCATCTTCAGTGCTATGATTTTTTAACTTTTGTGGTAAATTTGAAGGCGATACATCAGAAGCAGATAATCAAAGGAAACAAATTAAGTCAGTAATGGTAGTTCAAGTGTATAGCCCCATGGCCCACATCTTACCTTATATTCTGGTCATCTGTCTACTTGTTAAATTTCCCCAGTTAGTTTCTAAAATCCTTAGGATCAGAAATGTATGTCACCACCTTTCCATTTCCAGCTGTTTCTGGCAGAGTCCTATACACCATATGTGGTCCTCAATGATCATTTACTGAAGTCTTACTCAGCTGAGATTTACTGAGTGTTCCCTGGGGTAAGCTGAAAGACTCTTATAAAGCCTACATCCAAAAAAGAACAGAAAAACTGCCTATATTGAAAAAAAAATTGTAAATGTGTATGTCGAAATGATTGAATAATTATTCCCTCTTCGCTCTAGTTTTCCATATGTTCCTTGTGTCACCTTTACTGATTCCTTGTCTTCTAAATATACATCTTAGGCAATTCAAGTCATTTAAATGCTCAAACATTATCTCCTGTGTTTTACATATCAATACTGTAAAATCAAAAACTTCCATACCCTCCTATGACACTCCAATGAGAACACCTTCACTAAAATCACTAATAATTTCCTATAGGCTAAATCAAATCAACATCTTTCAGATGTTGATTTTTTTTTTTTTTAATTCATGGAAACATTGGATACTATTGATTTTTCCCTTTGACACCTATTTTTCACTTCAGCCTCCATGACACCATGGGCTAGTCTTCAGGTTCTTCCTGACCTTTCTGGGAGAGGTTCCTGTTACTTTTTCCTTAAATGTTGATGTTGCTCACGCTTCACCTACAATGTTCTGTCTATATAAGTTTCTTGATTGCCAATATGCAGGGCCATATTTTCTATCATCATCACCTATATTCTAACAGATCCTAGCAGCATCTTTCCTGAGCTCCAAATACATGTCTAATCACTTACTGCACATGCTCCCACATAGAACTCAGGTTCAACAAGCTACAAACTGAATTTCAAACTGAAACCACTGCCTTTCCTTTCAGGACCTATCCTGGGTCATCCCTAACATCCCTCTTTACTTAGCATCTTATATAATCAGAAAAAGCCCATCTTTTTATCTCTGCTTTTGAAAATCCCCTTCTCTGAATCTCCAATGACAACGTTTACTTTAGTTCTTACTATTTCTTTCTTCAAATCTATCCTGCATATTTTTCTAAAATGCAAATCTACTCTTTGGTTGGTCCCCATTCCTAAAAGATAAAGTAAAAATCCTCATTTGGTAGGAAAAAAAAAATCCTTAATGATTTTGCTGGTTCCCATCTTTCTAGCTCTTTCCTGCCTTCAGAACTCCCAATTCAATTTTCCAAATATCAGATTAGTCACAATTCTCACATTCCTTTTCTGGTATGCTCTTATCCCCTTTTCTGTTTGCAGAATTTCCCGTTAGAGTCAAGGGGCATACTCTGTGGGAGTTTTCTTACATTTCTTCTGTGTACACCTCCATTGTAATACTTGTTTCATAGAAATACATCAAATTAATTACATGCTCTTCCATCTATTTGACTGTAGATTTCCTGTATTTTATTTTTTATCCCCAGTGCCAAAAAAAAAAATCAAGAAAGAAGGATACTTTTAATTTTCTGTGTATATTATTTAGTCCTTGGCATAGTTTCAAGAACAAAGGATTAACTTTTAAAGTATTTGTTTATAAAAATTTTTCTGTCCTGTATAAGGGCAACAGATTAATGAATATATTTTATAGACTGATAAAACTGAGATAACGGCATTTAGTAACACTAAAATTTCAAGAAGAAAACACTCTTCTGCTATATTCTTTGAATTAACTATCTCAACTGTTCTGCTGAGGAATCAACTTTTAGGTTAAAAGCCCCATTTATGGTAATTTCAAAAACCTCCTACTCTCCCTTCTTTCCCACATTTAGAGGGGGAAAAGAAAAACAAACTTGAAAGCTGACTTTTTTTTTTTTTTTAGAATTTTACTTCTTCTAAAAATGTGGTTCTTTAGATAAAGAAGAAGAGTGATTATGAGAGTTTAAATAAAGAATGAAGTACTTTATCATAGCTTTGGAAAGAGTTCCTAACACACTACCTGCATGCATAATTATTAACTATACTTTTCCTGGCCTATTCTCTCCCCTTTTACCATTCTTCTGCTAACCAGAATACAGATTATGGTCAGGCTATCTATGAAAATGTCAGCCACTGTCAAGCCACAACCCTTATAATTCACGGAGTAAAGTACTTCGGGAAAGAGGAAAGCTACTGCGTATCACACTGACATTGGTTTTCTTCTCTTTGAAGGGCCAAGGACTTTGAGCTCCAAAAAAAAAAAAAAAAAACCATCAGAGCAGGTTTTTGTTTAGCTGATTTACCTCAGATTATAACATGTGACCTGTGACATGAGCTGAACATCATGAAAATGGCTGACTTGTCTGTCAGAAATCTGTAGATATTGGCCCCACTCACCTAATATTGACATGAATAAAGGTCTCTATTACAAAGTAATCTTAATATGTAGAAAAAACTCAACACATCATAAAATGCACTTTCTGTGTGTACTCATAAGTCTGTGTTTGTGTACATGTGTTTCCATATGTATATAAATACAAAGGTGCCAGTCTGTATGTGTCAATGAGAGCTACTAAAAATGACTAAATGTAAGAAAAGCAGTGGCTCAGACAATCAGCCAAAGGAAATTTCTTTTGGGTTTGATTTGCCTAAAGGACTTTTTATCTAGTTTACTTTTGGAGACTGCGATAAATAGGTGATGAAAAAAAGACAATGCCTAGTTCCAGGTAAGAGGTTGCAATATGAAAGGTAGGGCTAGATTCAGATTTCTGTGAAACTTGAAGCTTATTCAACTTGGGAGGGTCTTTTTTTTAGAAAAACTATCTAAAATTACAGATATGTAGTTAGAAAACCTTAGAAAGGGCCTATAAAACAAGAGGTACTGACCTTCAGCTTCATTATCTTCACTATGGATTTTTCTGCAGCCTGGAAAACAAGAAATGTCTTAAAGAGGAAGTAAAGAATTCATAGGAAAATGTCACTATTAGAGCTGCAAAACCTTCATTTATCTCATGAATAAAGGTGGTCACCAACCAGGCAAGAACTTAATGTTAAATTTGTATAACCTGTAGTACTTCAGAATTGATATGCATGGTTTCCAGAAGTCAACCAATGGTTTGAACTGATATTTAACAACCTTTTTATTTCATATCAATACCTCCTTTATCATTTTGGGATAATCTCTGATTAACAGCCAGAAATAGGCTACGGTAACAGATGCTCAAATCTTAGCAGCTTAGCCCGACTTAGTTCATTTCTCACTGAAACTACATGTCCAATAGGACTGAGAAAGGTGCCACCATTTTATAGCTTCAGCATCTGTTACACGTGGCCTCCAGGTCTGTTAGAGCAAAAAAGAGCATGGTGGAAGGAAGGTAGTCCAACAGATCTTAAATGCCTTGGCTCTAAAATGATACATGTCACATCTGCTTATAGCCTTTTTCCAGAACTTTTCACATGGACTTGCCTAACACAGGGTCTTTGGGAAATTCTGGGGAGCAGATAAAATGTTTTGAGAACAGGAACAGCCATACTCATATCTTTAGTGTGGGTGTTATCTTTAACCAATAATCACAAGGATAATTCCTTTCTAATCTTTATACAGATATGGAAATTTAAGGTCTAAGCTATATATATTTCACAATTAACATGATGATTGATAGATAATGAGCATTTAAAAATTTTTGTTGAGTAATCAAGTGAATGAAGGAATAAATGAAGACCATTCACAATGACTCTAATTCCTGTAAGAAGCAAAAACACAATCATGTGTTCCTAAAATATCCAGCAAGAAAGCCCTACTACTGTAATTTAACTCCGTGCTTTTTGCCCCTCTATATCTCTTTTCTGGTCTGAACTGATTGTGACTTTTACTAAATAAAATTATTTGCATTTCAAAAATCTTATATTCTGTCCACTCTGCCAGTTTAATAAAGAATTTAAACTCAGAAGTATTATTAGAATTGGTACATATATATTTTTTTAAGATTTTATTTATTTATTTGACAGAGATCACAATTAGGCAGAGAGAGAGAGAGAGGAGGAAGCAGGCTCCCTGCTGAGCAGTGAGCCAGATATGGGGCTCGATCCCGGGACTCTGGGATCGTGACCTGAGCTGAAGGCAGAGGCTTTCACCCACTGAGCCACCCAGGCGCCCCTAGGATTGGTATAATTTTAAATAAAGACAAAAAACTGAACTTGAGGGTACCTGGGTGGTTCAGTGGGAGCCTGCTTCTGTCTTTCTCTGCCTGCCTCTCTGCCTATTTGTGATCTCTGTCAAATAAATAAATAAAATCTTTTTAAAAAATTTGATCTTGAGAAATTTAGTGTAAAGAAGAATAATGTTAGGCCCAGGGAGAATTTGGTTGTCACTTATACATCTACATGGTACTTGCCTCAGAAATAGCTAAGCAAATAGGAGGTTTCTTTAGAGAGATGAATTTTCTAATTCTAATAAATATGATTGCATGATTACTTTATTAATGATATTTATTTAGACTTATATGTAGATTTATCCATTTCTTATCATTGTTAATTAAACATCTTTTCCATTCCATGTTTTTTCATTTGTAATATTAGAAATAATAGAAATATTGTAATAGAAAATATATAGAAATAGAAATAATATTTCTTCATCTAGGAATTTTACAAGTTACTGCCATCTTAAATTAGTTCATTTCTACTAGAATTCATTTTGCCTGGTGAGTTGTATATATAGCTTATTGCATTACAGCACTGTTTGAGGGACATTTTCTCTTTTACCTCCCACTGGTTGAGGTCTGGTACTATCCTAAAATATTGTGTATGGGACCCCCCCACCCCACCATTTTTACTACTGCTTTCCAAAGAATTACAAGACCCAGCAGAGTTCACCTGATTCTGCCTTTTCCTTCCTCCTATAAATTATAATCTCCCTGTCCTGAAGTACTGACTTTTCTTTGAAAAAAACTAGCTTGCACCCTTATTTCATGGTGTATGAGTCCATCACTAAGTAAGAGCCTTGGAGAACCATTTCCACTAATGGACACTGTACTCCCCCGTGTAGTTAATTTCACCCCTATGGTCAGAAAGAGTTAATATCTTTTGCTACTAGGATGTAACATTTACACTGGGAAGAAGATGATACCCTGTGCTTTTCCAAAATGGACATCTTTACAAGTCATTTACAATTTTATCTTCCAGAAGTTTTCTTTCTTTTTTTTTTCCTCCAGAAACTTTAAACTTATACAATATGCAACCATCACTCTTTGGAAAGGGCATTTCAACAGATTTGATTTTCTTATATATTTTTGCCTTTCGTACAACTTGATGAGTTGCTTCATTAATCTCTTGGTCTCCCTGCCTCTCCTCCATCTGGCATCACTAGCAGATGGAGGCAGAATTGCTCAGATATAAAGGGACAGACTCCAACTACAAATATATCACAAAGATAGCAAACAAAGCTACTTTGTGATTATTGGATGATAAAAGTTACATAAACTCCATCTATTATTTAACATAACTGTTATTAAATATGGGCTTTCATAATTTACAATTGTGGTATATAAACTGTGTTTATAACTGTTTACATAAACTATAATCTAGTGATTGTGATACATAAACTGTGACTTGGTGATTGTAATTTGTACATTTACTCAACAAATATTTATTAAATACCTGCTATATAGGATGAAATTAACTGGGGATAAAATGGAGTCCAAAATAAGATAATCTATGTTCTCAAAAATATCTAAATAATTGTTTCCAGGATAACAAGTATTTAGGGTACACATAAAAAATACTTAGTGTGGATGGTTTACATTAATGTGCTGTGCTGCTGTTCTTCTAACCTTCCCACAGAAAACCTCTATGAAAGCCTTCTCAGGCAAACTTTATCCAATTTTACTTAGTATGTATTAGAGTCAACCCATCGCAATCAGTCAATCAATCCATTTTTCAAGAAACAAATCTTTGCTGAGCTCCCACTACACAATATAATGTGCTTGGCCTGTGATGAATGCAAAGAATTGTAAGGTAGCACCTCCTCTTCACTTAAGGAATGAAGCAAAACAAAATACCAGAGGAGAGGTGCCTGGGGTGGTGTATGAAATAGGTGTGAGGTTTAAGGAGTGCACTTGTTGTGAGAGCCCTGGGTGATGTATGGGATATTAGAGTCACTATATTGTACAGCTGAAACTAATATAACACTATATGTTAACTATATTGGAATCAAAATTAAAAAAAAAAAAAACTGGGTCAGATGCAAAATACACATGAAATGGTAAATACAATACTGGAGAACATGTGACCTATCCCAGCTGTTTCATACAGAAATGTGAACTGGGCATCCCTATTTGAAAGCTCAGTAAGCACCCCATGCTATCACCAAATGCACCCTCATCTCCTCTTCCACCCAGCCAAGTCTACTCTTCTCTATTCTTTCTAAGGCAGACACCAAGGCAGCATTCTGGATCCCACTGCTCCATTGTCCTCCTTTCCCCTTCATCCAAAAATGAATAAGCTCTTTGCATTTACAATATTTGAAATCTGTTTCTTAAACCAAAGTACTTTTTGTTATCACTAGTCAAAATCCTTGTCCTCTTTTATCTCAATATACCGCAACACAGCCGCTTAACACCTCCTTCCAGCTTTTCTGTCCAACACCTCAGGCACACTGATCTTTCTACGTATAAATCCAGACCTGCTTAAAAAATTATTATTTTTTAATAAACCCTTAATGCCTCCCCATTGCCTTCAGATTGAAATCCAAGCAATTTAGCGTGGCATAGAAAGTCCCTTATGATTTAGTTTCTCCTTCTGCCTCCAACCTCACCCCATCTGGCATTTACTACCCTGTGTTCCACTCGCACACAGCCACTATGAAGATGGTGCCACTTTTGCCTAGCGTGTTCTGCCCTGCTCCCTGCCCCTCCCCCCCCACTTACTTTGGCTTATTCAGATTCATAATTAAGAGACTGACTACAGGGGCGCCTGGGTGGCTCAGTGGGTTAAGCCGCTGCCTTTGGCTCAGGTCATGATCTCAGGGTCCTGGGATCGAGCACCGCATCCGGCTCTCTGCTCAGCGGGAGCCTGCTTCTCCTCTCTCTCTGCCTGCCTCTCTGCCTACTTGTGATCTCTCTCTGTCAAATAAATAAATAAAATCTTAAAAAAAAAAAGAGAGACTGCCTACATATACATTTGAAAAATTGTGTCTGCCCCCCCAACCTTCTTTTCCCCTTCTGAGTGTGGTTTCTCTCCCATACATGCTTATGGCTGTATACATAGCTGTCATTATTTTTTAATAATAGTGATACATTTGCCTATTGACCTTCTTCCCATAGGCTCTAAGGTTCATGAAGTTAGAGATCTAACCTCTCATCATTTTCTAATCAGCAACCCACACAGTGCCTGATATAAAATGAGCATGTGGTAAACATTTGTTAAATTGAATCAATAAATACCATAAAGACTCAGGAGAGTGAGCAATCAGCTTTAAAGATTTCTTGGAAATAAAACCAGGTAAGAAGCAAATGAACCAGCAGACACTGTCACACACAGTAGCTGCTCAGTTAATGCTAGTTCTCTGTGTCTCGAATTATCTCTTCAAAATTGATTGCAATTATGTAAATGGAGGTAAGAAAGAGGAGTTTTGTAAATGGGGGATTGTATCAGTCTCAGCTTCAAAAAGTGTTTGGGAGTAAACGGTGTTTAGGACTTAAAGAATGTGAGGAGCTCAGGAAAGGAAGGCCTGAAAAGCACAGCTAGAGGACTGGACAACAAGTCACTGATGACTGCAGCCAGGAGCTCAGGTGGAGAGGCTGGGTCCCATACTGAAGTGCAGGGAGCTGCAGTACCTGGGGATTAGAAGGAAAAGGGAGAAGATAAAAATAATTGGCTGAAGACGAAGCGTAGATACAAGCAATGTAGCAAGGAGAAAGAGTTCAGAAAATTAGACTGACTTGGTGAAGGAGGCTTGAGAGGCCAGGTATGGAAATAGGAAGGGGCTGGCGTTGGAATTTTGCTCAGTTCTGCCATAATTAGCTATATGACCCAACTAAATACTAAATTTTCTAAGCCTTGGTTACCTCATGTGGAAAATGTGGATAAACCCTGTTGGTAGTGTTGTCATAAGGATTAAATGAAATAATGTGTATAAAGTTCCAAGGCTTATTAAGCTTTCTGTAAAATTTAACTGCCATCTTAGCATTTTAGATGGTTGGGTCTCTCATGGCCCCCTTTGATATCTGTTGTTACTAATGTTATTAGGTATGGAACGACAATGAAATTTTTGAGAGAAGGAGAGAGAGAGCACAAGCAGGCAGTGGAGGCTTAGAGAGAGAGGGATAGAGAGAATCGAAGTAGGCTCCATACCCAGCATGGAGCCTGAGGCAGGGCTCAATCTCATGACCCTGAGATCATGACCTGAGCCTAGATCAAGGGTCTGATGCTAAGTGACTGAGCCACCCAGGAGCCCCACAATGAACATATTTTTGAACAAAGAAATGGAGGCATTTCTCTATGTGTCAATCTAACACTTGAGTATATTGCTCTTTAAATATTTTTAATGTGTATCTCTAGTATTGTATGTTTCTAGAAGTGTGTTAGATGATTTTCATTACATTGCATGCATTGAAGGCAGAAACGGTGTCCATCTTATTACAACTTTCCACAGTACCTATTGCAATCTAATACTGTGCACACAATTGACAATTAATGAATGCTGTTAATAGCAGCGACTATACCTGCTTCTGTCTCATACAACCTATAAATTTCTCAAATTACAAATGAGCAGAGAGAGAGAGAGAGAAGCATTTTTTGTGTTTGAAATGAATTGATCAACTATGGAAAATAGCTAAAACAGGTAAGCAATATTAAATAAGTTGTATTGATTCATGTGTGAAAAGGCAGCACTTGAATAAACATAAAAATAACTTGTATTGTTCACTTTTAACCTTAACTAAATGGTTAGGCTAGAAATTAGCCTAAGAACATTTGTTGGATGAACTTGTCTTACTTGAAACTGTAAAAGTATCTATGGAAATTTTCATTTTCAGAAGATCACAGTAGTGTATTTTTCATATAGTTAAGAATATCAACAATGGTATTATAAAAAGTAAATCTTTAAGACTTAGATAATGAGCTCTTTCCTGATCAATTTATTTTCTCTTCATTGTGTGCAAAACTAGATCACAGAGCGGGGTTTCATTTGTCTTGAACTTTCAGTATAATTGGCCAAATATCCAAGAGGCTTTAGCCCAGAATTCCAAGTATTACCAAATGGAAATGTGTAGACATATTTAAAATGAAAACCAACAGCACAATGGCATATAGATTTAATTTTCTCTCAATTTTAATGTTGTGAAAAAAATTTTCTATAAATAGAGAATTTATTTGTTTGAACACTGTGCAAAACAGAGAAAGGGAAGGTGGGCCTCTGGAGCTATCATTCGTGAGAGCAACTATAAATCAAATTAGTCACTAGTAGAACCTACTGCATCACACATATTTTGTCTTTTTGTTCCTTCATTAAGTAAGTAAATATGAGCATCTATCAATGTTTCTGCTTTGTTCATTTCCGGTATCTTAAATTATAGTTAACATACTTTAATTCTGGCATGCCACCATTGAACCAATAGACTAGTCACTCTTACAGATTTGCTTTACCTATTAAGGGTATGGGACCATCTATGTTGGAGGCAGGAAAATAAAGAAGGAATGAAATTACTTTCCAGGAAAGCGGCAAAGAGGAGATATAACATGAGAATATCAGTAAGTGTCTACAGAGTCTGATGAATTGGTTAAAAGAAAAAAAAACCCTGAAAAATGTTTTAAATCTGATTTTTAGTATTTAACTACTTCAAAACTCCTTTTAAAATTAAAATACCAACAAACGTATTTCTCCTCAACAGACCTCTTTTCTCACTTTATCTCTGAAACTTGCAACTCAGAGTTGAATTAAAAGTGAAATTTTATGAAAGTTTTAAAGATGAATCACCATTAACAATGAGAGCATAATAGAATCATAGATGAGATTTGGGTTCAAATCCTGGGTCCAAACTCCAGCACCTTACAAAAAAGTCATGTGTCTTCCCAGAGTTGGGAAAGGTGCCAGTATGAAAATATATTTTTTGAGTGACAATAAGTGAACTAACATCCTCATTTGTAAGATAATTATAGTATTCCTCATACATTTAGTGGAAGACTTAAATGCTTAACTCAGGGTCTGCTGCACAGTAAGCACTTTAATTAATAGGAGTTGTTATTATTATTATGAGGGTAGTGGATCTTTTTTATCTTCTACCTAAGAAGGCACACAGATTTCTTCTTAAAGAATGGAGCAAAAAGTACTGTTTGTTGAGATTCACTTGACCAGTGATCAATACTGTTTTGCATGTATACTCATTACTAGTTGACTCATTTGTTGAAGTACCATTCATACATGTAACACTGTTTGATTTATGGGGCTCAGGATTTCTACTGATATAAAGCCTATTCAAAAAAGTGGCAGATTTATATCAGTATTCCTAAATAAACCTCATATCCTACGGGTAATATTAATTTAGCCTATTGAATAAGTAGATATAAAATGGAAGCCTTTAAAACCAGCAAAATTTGAACTTCAATGCTCCCAAATTAACAGCCTTACAACCATCGTGATCCGCTAGAAAGCCCAGCTCTAGAAGCTCCTTGGGAACATTGTTTCTATGTCATTATAGGATCTGGTCCCTGAACATGTGTTGAGAGGACATTCTGTAGGGCAAGAGATTGTTGTATACACAGTGCAAGCTGTTTACTCAGCCTTTGATGTCCCTTCCTGGTCCTGGGAAGTCGTTTAGAGATATGTCTATCACTACTGTAATTCAGTGGTGAATTGATCATAATCGTGGGTTTGTTTCTGGGTTTTCTATTCTGTTTTATTGATCTATGTGTCTGTTTTTGTGCTAGTACCATTCTGTTTTGATGTGCTATCTTCAATTTCTTTTAACTAATCTTTTATTTGTTATTATTTTTATTACATTTTAAAATTTTAATTCCAGTATAGTTAACATGTAGCTTTATCTTTATTTCATGTGTACAATATAGTTTATACATTATATATTATACACATAACTCAGTGCTCATCATATCGAGTGTGCTTTTTATTTATTTTTTAATTTATTTTTATTTATTTTCAGCATAACAGTATTCATTATTTTTACACCACACCCAGTGCTCCATGCAATCTGAGCCCTCTCTAATACCTACCACCTGGTTCCCCCAACCTCCCACTACCCCCCTGCCACTTCAAGCACCTCAGATTGTTTTTCAGAGTCCATAGTCTCTCTTGGTTCACCTCCCCTTCCAATTTACCCCAACTCCCTTCTCCTCTCTAACTCCCCTTGTCCTCCATGCTATTTGTTATGCTCCACAAATAAGTGAAACCATATGATAATTGACTCTCTCTGCTTATTTCACTCAGCATAATCTCTTCCAGTCCCGTCCATGTTGCTACAAAAGTTGGGTATTCATCCTTTCTGATGGAGGCATAATACTCCATAGTGTATATGGACCACATCTTCCTTATCCATTCGTCCATTGAAGGGCATCTTGGTTCTTTCCACAGTTTGGCGAGTGTGCTTTTTAATCCCAAACACCTACTTCACACATCCCCACCCCCACACCTCCCCTCTGGTAACTATCAATTTGTTCTCTGTGGTTGAGATTTGTATTTTGGTTTGTGACTCTTTTTCTTTTCTCTCTCTTTTTCTTTTCCTTCCATTTGTTTTGTTTCTTAAAGTCCACATATGAGTGAAATAATATGGTATGTGTCTTTCTCTAGCTGAATTTTTTGGCATAGCTTATACTCTCTAGTTTGGCATATGTTGTTGCAAATGGCAACATATCATTCCTTTTTTGACTGAATAATATTAGATATCTATGTATCTATATATTGTATCTTCTTTATACATTCATCTATTGATGGACACTTGGTCAACTTCCATAATTTGGCTATTGTAAATAATGTTACAACAAATAGGGATATGTGTATCCCTTTGAATTAGTGTTTTGTATTCTTTGAGTAAATGCCCAGTAGTGTGGTTTTTAACTTTTTGAGGAAAATCCGTATTGTTTTCTACATGATTGCACCAGTTTGCATTCCCACCAATAGTGCACAAGGGCTCCTTTTTCTCTACATCCTCACCCACACCCACCTGCTGTTTCTTGTGTTTTTTATTTTATCATTCTAACAGTTGGGGGGTGATATCTCATTGTACTTTTGATTTGTATTTCCCTGATTATGATTAATATTGAGCATCTTTTCATGTGTTTTTTTGGTCATCTGTATGTATTCTTTGGAAAAGTGTGTGTTCATGTCTTCTGCCCATTTTTAACCATATTATTTGTTTTTTAGGTCTTGAGTTATATCAGTTCTTTATATATTTTCAATACTAACCCTTTATCAGATATGTCATTTGCAAATTTCTTCTCCCATTCTGAAGACTAACTTTTAGTTTTGTTGATTGTTTCCTTCACTGTGCAGAAGCTTTTTATTTTGATATAGCTCCAATAGTTTATTTTTGCTTTTGTTTCCCTTGCCTTAGGAGACATATCTAGAAAAATGTTGTTATGACTGATGTCTAAGAGGTTACTGCCCATGTTCTCTTCTAGGATTTTTATGGTTTCAGGTCTCACATTTAGGTCTTTAATCCATTTTGAATTTATTTTTGTGTATGGTGTAAGAAAGTAGTCAAGTTTCATTTCTTTTGCATGTCGCTGTCCAGTTTTCCCAACACTATTTGTTGGAAAGACTGTCTTTTTCCTATTGTATATTCTTGCCTCTTTTGTTGAAGATTAATTGATCATAATTGTGGGTTGTTTCTGGGTTTTCTATTCTGTTTTATTGATCTCTGTGTCTATTTTTGTGCCAGTACCATACTGCTTTGATTACTATAGCTTTATAATAATACTTGAAGTCTGGAATTGTTATGCCTCCCATTTTGCTTTTCTTTTTCAAGATTGCTTTGGCTATTTAGGGTCTTTTGTGGTTCCATACAAATTTTAGGATTGTTTGTTCTAGCTCTGTGAAAAATGCTGTTGGTATTTTGATAAGGTTTGTATTAAATCTGTAGATCACTTTGGGTAGTATAGACATTTTAAGAATGGTTGTTCTTCCAGTCCATAAGCTTGGAATATATTTCTTCCTTTACCCAATCTTTTTTTTTTTTCTTTAACCAGTCTTATAAGAAAATGAAACAGTAGCAATTTCTCCCCTGATAGTCCTAAAACTTATCAGTACTACTGTTAAGTGGCAGCACTTTCTCATTATTATTATAGTTATTTGTAAATTACTTACCATCCCTTCATTGTATGACCACATTTTATTATCAAAAATTTGATACTATACACACAAAATTATATGTAAAATATGTTAGCTTACACACAGCACATACTCAATAAATTTTACTTCCTCAGAGAATAATTCCCTCTCAGGTCCTTGTTTTGTGTTTTCATATCATGCTTTATTTCCTGACAGATTTTTTACAATGTTAACTAATTAATTGATTAATTAATTATAGTCATTTACTTAATATGTATTTCCCTAATAGGTTCATGAAGAGAGTTATTGTATGTGTCTTACTGACCACTTTTCATCCACCTAGCATTGTACTTATAGGCATCAGGGGATATTTTATAAATGGGTGAAAGATGCTTAACCAATTTCTGCCTCCTTCCTTAGTTACAAAGCTAGTATTTTATTCTACTGCCTCATACGGCTGGTTTGTTTGTTCTCTGTTTATGTCTTGAAATACGTTAGACCTGTATGTGTGTGTATTGCTTACACCTATACCCAGCAGAACAAATCTGGGCCTGCATTTTCTCCAATAAAACAATTCTCTTATTCCCCCCTCTGTCTCATAAATGAATATTTTGAGAGTTAATCATGCAGTTAACACATTTTCCAGAGTTCTTGTTTCTGTTTTTCTCTTTCACTACTCACCTTTTGGTCATTTTCCTGATCATTAATACTTGAGGTATAATTGCTTTGTATACTTTGAGGTTAGTAGAGGTTTAGGCAAGGGAGTAATTTTTAAGTTATCTTTGCTATTTCCTACATTCTACTACCTTAGATAATCAAGAATTGGGTATGTATCTGAGAGAATAATCCCAAATCAATGTCATGAGTTTTCCTAGTGGCAAACTCAGGCTAAATTAAAAAGCTGGTAAATGCAACTATAAGAAATGTTTAACTCATTTAGTTAGATTAATATTTTATATTTATGGCTGTTATGGTCATATCTTTATTGGAAACCAAAATCTGAGAAACTGTAACAGCATTCCAACTGGCCTTAGGGGTTAACCTGCTTCAAACTTACGAATGCCTTGCTTGCTGACCTAAGTCCCTTGGCCTACAGGAGAACTAACCTGTTTTCCTTGAGATTTGCAGACCCCTGGCCTTGAGGCATGAAGGACCAAACTTTCCCAGAAGACTGCATTTGAGAATAGCTGCCACTGATATGTCAAGTCTGTTGAGAGTCATGTTTACAGGTAAATAACACCCTGGGCACCTGCTTCTCCTGCAAGCAGCCCTCTTCCCTTCTTTCATCCCTTCCTCTTTAAAACTCTTTGGCTTTGTCTGGAAGGGGAAGATGGTCTTTGAGACATTAGTCTCAAAGCTTCCTGAGTAAAGCAATCTTTCCTTTCCCAACATCACTTCTCTTTTGAGGACTGATTTTTTATCAGTGAGCAGCCAAACCTGAGGTCAGAATCAGCTTTGTGTCCAGTAACAAACTATATATTTTGAGAAACAAATATTTAACTTTAGTAAGTATATAAAGTGGTGATATTAAATAGCAAGTTATTTGGAATTCTATTGAATTCATAGTACAAAAATATGTGTATTAATTGTAAGTTGCCTTAAATACAATCAGCCCCCTCTCCATTACAACCAAAAATACAAAAACAGGATTTCATTCTATTTACTGTGCAGAGTTGAAAAGAGAAATGTATTAGAAAAGCTGAGTTGCTCCAAATGAGAGTTTCTTTATCTTTGTTATCTTTCTACATGATGCAAACAACTGGCTTGTCCCTAAGCAATCATGTCCCAATCAGTCAATAGCGACAGTAAACAAGAATCCCACTCTCTCTCCAATATTTCACCTCCAATAAAATGATTTGCAGTTAGTTTAATGGAGGGCTGTCACCAGATTAATGGACTGGCTTTGAAACCATGTCAACCCCTTGACTGGACATGTTTTTGATAGGTGTCCTGGCATATAGTTACAAGGAAGAAACCATTAGCCTGCATCAATGTTGTATTTCTCTGAAGCACTCAAAATTTGCACTTTGTGGTAATAAGCCAAATTATCATATTTGTGCTTCTTCATTTTACAACCAAAAAAAAAAAAAAAAGGTATTAGCTTTTGTTTCATTTTATTCTTGCAAGGTGCCATAAAATGTTGTGGAAAGCTATGCAGTTTCATGATTTCAGTTTGACAAGGTAGAGTCATAAGAGCCTTTTAAGTGCAGTATTTTTCTCTCTTCTTTCTTTATTTTTATTTTTCACACTTTTCTTTCCAATAAGGGGAATACTTGTACGTGTGTGTGAATTAAACTTGATTTGCAAAACAAAGGAGATCTATTTTATGCACAAAGACCACACCTCTATACCTTTCTTAATATCTCAGATTACCTGTTGTCTTTCACAGGTTTTCTTTGTGTGTCAAACATTTCTGTGTTCTGAAGCAAAGCACAGAAGTATTTCTTGTGCCGGGAATGTTTGCCCTCTGAGGGAAACATCTGCTTTACTCATGCATCTTTGGTGTCCAAGCCTTTTAAGTCTGGTCACCTTCTAATGAGGTGCTTTGGGGGCATCAGTAGCTAACTGTAGTGGGATGGAGTCCAGCATAACTTAAGAGCAATATTCCAGTATTTTAAGATTAGTGACACTCATTTTCTAAATGAATGGGGGGGGGCACCTGGGTGGCTTCATGGGTTAAGCATCTGCCTGTGGCTAACGTTATGATCTCAGGATCCCGGGTTCAGGGCCTACATCAGGCTCCCTGCTCAGTGCAGTGTCTGTTTCTCCCTCACCCTCTGCCCTCTCTCTCAAATAAATAAAATCTTTAAACAAAATAAAATAAAATGATAAAATGTGCTTGGGTACAGTTCTATTCACAGAAATTAAATATTGGGAGTAACCAAAAAAGTTTCTTTGAATGATTTGGCTATTTTACTAATTTACCCATTCAGAAAAGTCTTGCTAAGTACTTACTATGTGAAGAGATGACTGCTAGATGCTAAAGATAGAATAGTGAACAAGACAATGTATGATTCTGGCCCGTAAGGAATTTAAAGAGTAGTGGGAAAACAGATGGGTACACAGATAATTATAATAGTGTTAAGTGCTACAGGAAGAGTTAAGTTCTTAATGCTGTGGCAATACTTGATGGTAGTCAAGGGCAGCACCTAATCTAGCCTTTGGATATTCAGGAACGTATTATGCCAGGATTAAGGGCTCAGTTGAGTTAGCAACATGAAGTAAGGGATGATATGGAAAGCATATTCTGGACAGAAAAGAGCGATGACCTGATGGACAGAGACAACAGGGTGAATTCAAAGAATTGAAACTCATTTAAATAAGGATCTAAAAGACATTTTCAGAACCTGAGACCTTATCCTGAGAACAGCTGCAAACCAATACAGGTCTTTGAGGAGAGGAATGACAATTAAATGGGCAATTTAGAAAGATCATTCTGGGTTTAAAGTGGAGAATGGGTTTGAGTGGGATAAGACTGGAGGCAAGAAGGCCATTAGGAGGTTGTTAAAATAGTCCGGGCAGAAGATAGGGAGGCTGGCATTAGGTAATAGAATAGGGGATGACTAGAGTGAACAGTTGAAGAGACATTGTATCAGCCTAATGTTTGGATTTCTGGGCTCTACAACTGTGAGACAAAACAACTATGTTTTCTGGGTCTCTTCATTGTAATACTTTTGTTATGGCAGCCCAAGAAAGCTAGTACAACTAGAAAGAGGAGGATTCCAGGTGGACACAAATGGTAATTTGTTAGACAGCAAAGTTGTTCAGAAGGGAAAGGCCACACTGGTCTTCCACAGGCAACTGTGTCCCAGTAACTGGACCATTCTACCACATGAAGCAAGTCCAAAGTTTCAGGGTCATGTCTGCCACTCTTCAGTGTGTCACATTAGATCGTTGGCTTATGGGAATGAAGCTGAGTTAAACAGCTAGACCTTGATTCTAATGCAGAACACTGATATGTTAGTTCTCCTAACTCTCCTTCACAGGACTCTTACATTTGATATTCCCTCCTCCATTCATGCCTTATCTTTTTCCTTATCCCCTTTCCTCAACCTGAGCTCTGAGATGTTTTTGTTTACCTATGTTAACTTAGACTGGTAATGTCAGTATCTTTCCTTTTGTTTTGGGCTTCTTTTCCCTCCACCAAATGCCTTATTTTTCTGTCAATTAACTGAAACCATCTGAAGGCAGATTGGTGAGTGAAACTGAAAGATGAGGCTACCTTGGAAGCAAATTAATTTCTTCCTTTCTTTCTTTCCTTTTCCTTTTTTTTTTTTTTTATAACTATTGAAGAGGTCTTGCCACCTACTTGAAACCAATAAGAAAAAGAATTACTATTACTCAAGAACTGCAAATATCTTTCTATATCCTTATACTTCAGTAATTATTATTTTGAGGTGTGACATAAACAAAAGCTGCATACATCCTAAGTGTACAGCTTGATGATATTTGCACGTATACTCACATATATACTCCTATGTAGCCAAAGCTCAGATAAAGATGAAAAGCATGTTTTGTAATCTAGAAGGCTTCTTCATGCCCCTTCTCAAATGGTACTCCCTTTAAGAATTATCCCTTGTTTTATTTCTATCTTCACAAATCTATTTTGCCTTTTGTTGAATTTTTATATTAATTTTAATCATACAAGTTTTACTTGTTTGTGTTTGATTTCATTCCTTCAGAATCATTTTATAAAATTTATTAGTGTTATTTATTACTAACTTATCCTTTCTTATTGCTGTGAGATATCCATTTGACTCTTTATGAACATTGGGTTTTCAGATTTTTTGCTATAATGAATTAAGCTGCTGTAAACTTTCTTGTATATGTACTTTGTTCAACATTTCTGTTGAGTATATACTCACAGAAGCAGAATTTTGGGAGAGGGAATCTCAAGCAGGCTCCATACCCAGTGTGGAATCAGATGTGGGGGTTGAACTTAACAACCCTGAGGTCATCAAGAGCTGAAATCAAGTCAGACACTTAACCTAATGAGTCATCCAGGTGCCCCCAAACTGCAATATTAACTATATCACATTCAGTGAGTCCTGTGAGTCTAAGGTATAATGGAACTTGATGGTGATAGGGGAACACTCAAACCAGTCAGCTGGTCAAAGTGAAGGTAGTCCTCAGGACCCCTGAATTTGGGACTTACTAGAACCCCAAAGTAAGGGCAAAGGGGGCTGGTGGGAAGGTTGTGCCTTTAGTCTGTGAATTTTGGTACTGCAGGTAGTATTAAATTATTTAGAAATTAAAATGAAAAACATTAAGAATGAAAGGGGTCACAAAATAATTATAAAGTAATACATTTCTTAGAAAAGTATAAACAAAATAGTAAAAATGGCCTTAAAATATGGGAAACGAAAACTGCCAAAATAAGATAAAGTTTTTATTTCATCATTCTATTGGGAGACATTAAGGTTCTTATACTGATGGATCAGACAGAGAAAAAATTATGATATAGAAAATATGAACAATTAACAATTAACTATTTTGATGCATCTCTTTACTTATTTATCCGATAGTGAGTAAATGCAGATTTTTCAGGCATACATGAAACAATAAAAAATTGACCATGAAGAAAGTCTCAACAAGTTTCAAAGAAAATGGTATTATAATGTGAAAAACTGAGACTGTGCTCTTTATTCTGTAGAATGTACATTTTTACCTGAGTTCCTTTTTCAAGTAGGAGGCATCTGGTGCACTAAATGAAATTGCCTGAGGCAATGGCATCCCCTTCTAATAGAGGTTATTATGGGAGCTGCAAAGAGCCAGGACACTGTTGAAGCTTGGCTCCTGCGGCCTGTCAAGTTGATATTGGGGGTTCATCATCAGTGTGCACGTGTGTGTGTGTGTCTTTGTGTGTGTGTGTGATTGCGTGTCTGTGTATGTGCATGTGATTTGCTATCCAAAGTGATCTTGTGCTCAATTCCAATGCCTTAGTTTGTTTTTTATCTTTTCCTTTACTATCTATCCCTTAACCTTCTTGGGAGGCTGCTGGCATATCTGTGTCAGTAATTAATCTTATGGAAAGTCTCATCAATGATGCTGAACAGAATAATGAATCTCAATATGCACAAATGTATAATATTAACATATAGCTTGAGGGTATTGTTCTTTAATTGTCTTTCTTTAACAGAGGTATAATTTGTTTCAAGACTGCTTCAATGGATCTTACAGTGATTCAAAACAATTTAATTGCAGATGAAATCCATTTGAAGATTGAAAAATGAAAAATGATTCTAGGACCATGACAAAAATCTTGAGAGCTTCCCTTTTATTAAAAATAAATAAATAAATCAATAAATAAAAGACTTCCAATTAGGGTTTTTTGTTGTTGTTGTTTTTTAACCTGTAAATTCTGTACAATACTTTATACGGATACATCTCAAATTTTAATGTGTATACGTGTTACCAACGATCTTATTAAAATGCAGATTCTTTTCAGGTGGATGTGGGAGAGGCCTAAGCTTCTGCATTCCTTACCAGCTCCTACATGATACTGGGACTGCTACCTTACAGACAACACTTTGTATATCAAAGCTCTATACTATACTGAACTGTGTTATCCTATTCAATTTATGCAGTGATTAGACTTGTTTAGATGTTTAACCCTGAATCATCTAATATTTTTTTGGTAACTAAAATTTTTCTCGAGGAAATCTGAGACAAAAGAGTATTTAAACATTATGGATCAATATAAATGCATATATATCATAAATATTTGTTTTTAGGTCTGCTATATATTTCAGAAGATCATCTTTTCAACAATTATGTTCACAGTCTTCTAGAGAATAAAGCAGTGCCATTTGTTTTAACTTGATTTTGCAGTGCTTACCAGTAGATGGCAGTACGTATTCAATCTTCTGGGAAGAAAAATAAAGAGTCGCCCCTAACATCCAGGAAGTCTTTCTTTTGGTGCTCCCCAAACCCCAAGACAGAATCCAGAACTCTTATTTCCAAAATTGCCTTTATTTTGTATCATTCCTAAATATTTGCCTTTATTCCATCTGAATGTTTGTTTTACCCCATTGTATTTATCTTTTTGATTTTTTTTAAATTAACATATAGTGTATTATTTGTCCCAGGGGTACAGGTCTGTGAATCATCAGGCTTACACATTTCATAGCACTCACTATAACACATACTCTCCCCAATGTTTTTTTTTTGTTTTGTTTTGTTTTTTAAGATTGTATTTTATTTATTTGACAGAGAGATAGAGAACACAAGCCCAGGAAGCAGCAAGCAGAGAGAGAGGGGGAAGCAGACTCCCTGCTGAGCAGGAAGCCTGATGTGGAATTCAGTCCCAGGACCCCAGAATCATGACCTGAGCTAAAGGCAGCTGCTTAACAACTGAGCCACCCAGATGCCCCAATTCCACTTGAATATTTTTTTTAAAGATTTTTATTTATTTATTTGATAGAGAGAGATCACAAGTAGGCAGAGAGGCAGGCAGAGAGAGAGGGGGAAGCAGGCTCCCTGCTGAGCAGAGAGCCCGATGTGGGACTCGATCCCAAGACCCTGAGATCATGACCCGAGCCGAAGGCAGGGGCTTAAACCACTGAGCCACCCAGGTGCCCCTCCACTTGAATATTAATAAATATTTTCATTGCAGAGAATTAGAAAACAACACCTGTTAGGTCAGATGAAAAAAATAAAGTTAGTTAGAATCTAGCCTATGGAGATTTAGTTCACATTTGTGTATTGAGTGTAGAGGGGGGAGTAATTCTCTTTTAAAGTAGGTATCAAAAAACAAATTTGGAAGTAAGAAGAGATTTTAGGAAACATTATTACAAGGAAGAAAAGGTCTTGTAGTAGGGGCACAGAGGTTATTGCAATGAACCTAAGATCTGTAAATATTCCAATATGAGACAAAAAGTGTTCTTCTTTTATAGGGAGGAGTAAACAAGGTTGAAAGGAAACATGGGGAAGTGGGATGCAAGGGTGGGATTGGAGAACAGATCAGAGTGCTTTATCTCAAGGCTCCTATTCTCAGGCAGAACCCTTGAGCAGTTTTATGCTAACTCACGGTAAGAATGGGTTATAGTTCAGGGGCTGGGGGAAGGAGGGAAGTTTAACTCAGCTTTGATTAATTCTGATTTATCAGTGAAGACAAGTAGTTCAGCTAATCATTAATAGGCAAAAACTGGGAATTGGGAGCGTTTTTGTCTGGCCTTGTTATAGGCGAACAGGAAGAACATCCGGATTTATCTAACTCATATAGGGGAAGTTTTTCTTTTCAGTAAAGCCCTGAACACAAAAGAAAGAGAGAGCGTGAGAGCGAGAGTGAGAAAGAGTGTGTGTGTGTGTGTGTGTGTGTGTGTGTGTGTGTGTGTGTTAATTGCTGTTTTCCAGGATCACTGAGTTTTGGTGAAGTTCAACATTGTCATAAATAAAAATCTTCATAAAAGATTGGAAAAAAATGGGCAGAGGATTTATGTTGATAGTAACTTATTCTATAAATATTTATTGGGAATTCAAGCAAGGGTAGGTATAGGCTCTTGTCCTTAAAGAACCACAAGCTATAATTTAAAAATGCTTCCTATGGATCTTGCTGCAAATCCAGTGCAGGGCATTTGATAATTATCCAAGTGATTTGAAAAAACGGTGTGATCTTTTTTCCTAAATAATGTAGGTTAATAAGCCAATGTGGGTCCTTAATAAATGTTTGTTGGATAAAGGAATTAATTCTACATTAACCATATCATTACATATTTACATTTTTGGCATAGATGAAATAAAACTTGACCTAAGAGTTAATTTTCCCCAAATGTTTCATTTATACTTTGAAAATCTTCACAGATGTTCTTTATAAAGTATAAATGTTTTTCAGAGGGCACATACTTTTAAGTTTACATATTCTATTCTATCTTTCTAGAGGTACTATGATTTATACCTTTTTCTTTTCCTTTTTTTTTTTTTAAGAGTTATTTATTTGAGAGTGAGAGAAAGAGAGAGAAAGTGAATGTGTGAGCAGGGGAAGAGGCAGAGGGAGAGTGAGAGTCTTAAGCAGACTCTGTGTTGAGTGCAAAGCCCAACCCTGAGATAATGACTTGAGCCAAAATCAAGAGTCAGATACTTAACTAACTGAACTACCTAGGCACCATTGGTTTACGTTTTTTACTTAAAAACCCAAGGTTTATGCATATAAACTGAAAGAGTAAAAGAATATTTCAAGTCCTGTCCCTAGGATCAGAATATCAAAAGTGCCTTTTCTGGCATCTACTTATGAAGGAGCTATGGTTTCCAGGGCAGAATGGAGGTCTGAAAATATTGTTTAGATCTAAACATTTAGTATATGTTTCTTATAATATACTGTCAACAATTTTGTCTGGTTCTGTAACAAAATTCTTAAAGATTTCACATAGTGTCCCAAGTTCACCTAACTGTGGGAAAACAAACAAATAGACAAACAAACCCCACAAACGTGGCAGAGGGAGCTTTGAGTAAATTCATTTAATCAAAATTTGTTATTGAATAATTGCTCTGCTCCTGTAATAGGGCTATATGCTGGAACATGCAAAGTTGAATAAAAAATGGTCCCTGTAGTGCCTGGGTGGCTCAGCCAGTTCAGTGTCGGCCTTCAGCTCGGTCATGATCCCAGACTTCTGGGATCTAACCCTGCATCAGGATCCATGCTTGTGGGAGTCTTCTCCCTCTGCTCTTCACCCTGCTCATGTTCTCTCTCTCTCTCTCTCTCTCGCTCGCTCTTTCTCTCTGAAATAAATAAATACAATCTTTTTTTTTTTTTTTTAAAGTGATCCTTGCCCTTGAATGTTTACCACCTAAAGGAACTGAGTGATATAAATACCATAATGGTATTCTGATTACAGGGTGAGCAACAGAGAGTAGTAGTTGGCTGTCAAGAAAGTGTGGCAGAGAGGACTAGATGGTCTCCCAAAATTTGATTCCCTACTTTCACAGTATCAGTTGGGTCCTGGGAGGGGAGTCTTCATCCAGGGATTGCTTTTCCAACCTCTTTGCCTCCAGGTGAGGCCATGTCTTCTCACCAATAAGAAGTTTGCCCAACAGAAAGTGAATAGAAGTAATGTTTGTCACATCTGGACTGAGTTTCTCTACTCTTTTTGCTTTTACTGATGAAAAGCAGAGAACTCTGTGGCCCTACTGGATGAGAAGTCACTAGATGGATGAAAACTGGACCCCTATATCATGGCATGGAAAAAAGGTAACTGCCAATAGGAATATTATTATATAGGTAAACAATAAAATTATATTGTTTTAATTTATATATTTAATTTATTTAAATTTAATTTTAATTTAATCTAATTTTAAATAATTTTTAAAATTTTTTAAAATTTAATTTTTAAAATTTTAAATTTGAATTAAATTTAATTAACTAAATTTAATATAAATTTAATATAAATTTATATTGTTTGAAATTTAGAGATGTACTTGCATTACAGTTACTGTCACCCTAATGACCATAGTAGTTACTCCTAAATTGTGTCCTAAGTTGATTTACATGGGCCAAATAATTTTAAATTGCAAGGAATTTTATATATGTCTTCAAGTTTTCATTTTATATATCAAGATATATGCCTACAAAAGACCCAGGGACACATAAATAATTAGTGATGAACTTAGGTCTAGAATCCTAGGCTTTCCTGCTATAATGTCCTTTGAGTGTGTGTGTGTGTGTGTGTGATGACATTTTATATAACACTTAACTTTTTTAAAATGATTTTAAACTTATTTCTCTATATTGAATTATCTGAGAACAACTAATACTAGTCATATTTTTTCTTAAAAATCACCTTCCTATAGCTAAAGACAATAATTTTTCAATTGTTTCTTGATTTTAAGCTAAGATGTGTAATTCCTTGAATTACTTCACATTTATTTTTATATTACTTGAACCCTCTTAAAATATATCCCATATCTACTGTATCTTTTCTGAAAGGAGAACTGCTTTGTAGAGAGAATTTTAGGCTAGAAATAAAAAATTATATTCAAATGTTTGTGGTATACCTATTATCTAATAGATGTGAGTCTATCTAATAGTCTTAACTAACTTGCATATCTAGGAACATGATAGAATGGCACTTCATGAGCTCTGTTGATGGATAGGGAAGGCATGACTAGTTTGATTAACTTGTGAGTGGGAATAACATGTGTTACTTCCAAACCATACCTATTATTGTTCCAGAACACACTTTTTCCTCTAGCACAGAGAAAAGCAATGTTCAAGACCACGGTTATTCCATCAATCTTTGAATAAAGATGTGGATTTTATCTCAATACCAACCTATGATGGATCTATAGCAGGAGTAACAAATAAGCTTTTGTTTTTACAGGTCTTCAATTTTGAGTTTATTACTGCAGCATTACCTAACCTATCCTGACTGAAATGACAGAACATTATCAGTGTAACCTTGAAAAATTCATTAAATCTCTTAGATTTCAAGCCTGCAATTTGAAAATTGTTACTTGGGACTAAATTAGATAATGATTGTGAAAATAATAGACCATGAGTCAGAAAGTCTGTGTTTTGCTATTTACTCTGTCATTAATTTGTATAATTTGGGGAATTTATTCCTTCTCTCATTTATTCACAAAATATTTGTTAAACACCTACTGTTACCAAATACTAGAAGACAAAAATAAATAAAACATCATTGTTGCCCTTATAAGAGCTCACAGGCTGCATGTGACAGACAGATGTAAAAATATATAGAAATGTGTTAAGAGCTATAGCAGAGGTAAGTGCAGATTAGTATAAGAAGCCCAGTGCAGGCTATTGGCTGACTCTACAGGGGAGTAAGGGAAAGCATCACAGAAAAGACATTCTAAATTGAACATTTTATTTAAAAAGGTGGCATTTTTTGCAGAAAAAATGACATTAGAAAAAATGTGAAATATTTTACATAAAAGGGCAATCCCTTTTCTTTCTCCTCTAACACTGATATGTCCAACTCCTGTTTTCTTTTCTTTTTTGGACAGGAGCTTGCAGTGGTGTTTCCATTGTTGTCAGGGTATCACAATGGCACACTTTTTAAAAACCCAAGAATCCTGTGGGCATTGCCTGTAACTTAGAAAAAGAAGGTAAAATGAAGGCAAATTTGTTCTTTATTAAAATATTCACCTCTACATACATTATAGCCAGGGAATATAGTGCAAGGTTTTTGTATTATATATATATATATATAGAAAAAAATTTCTATTGTTCTTATAAAAAGATTTCTGTGTGTATATGTATATATGTATGTATCTGTGTATGTCTGTATGTGTGTGTGTGTTTCAATAGTTACTCATCCCAAACCTACAGGAAGAATTAGGAGGTATATTGGTACCTCATACTGCTACATAGATGGCAAAGAATATACATGATGGGCCAAAGCATTCCTTGGGAGATTTTTCTGATGTTTTCCTTGGAGTCTACGGCTAAGGCCTCATGGTTCAAAAGCTGGAGCAATTTCAGTGATAAGAGATGAGTTAGTATTTTGTCTCAGGAGATGGGGTACGATGGGACAAATACTTATCTGGAGCACATGGAAGGATTCAGTTCCTTCAGAGGGAGAGTAAAGAAAAATCTTTCAGAATGGGAAAGCAAAGCTAGGATCAAAGGCATTAAGGGTTCCTTTCCCTTGGACACTAGCAACAATCAACACTGCAGCTATTAACACTGCAATAAAGTCTGTTACATAGATAAGACTTTTCATAGTGATTCTTGTGGAGAATTAAGGGATGTGTCCATAAAGGAAGGCTGTCCCCATGTCATTTTTCAGTGAAGCGAGTACTGCAGTCACAGCACTATGTAAAGGATCAGAGCATCCTGGAGTATCAGATGGTACCTAGCCATAAAGTATATGATGGCCAGAGTTAGGGCTGAGAGCAGTAAGGAACTCACAGCTCATGAAGCAGCAACAGCCAATAGGATGTTTTGGGATTAAGATGAGGGCTTCTTGCTTTCTCCCAAATATACTAGAGATAAAGAGGCTAACATTCTAAGTTTATAATATGAAACTGCCTGTCATATTGGGTAAAAGCTAATTATTTCTTGGAGATTTATTTATGTGAGAGAGAACACCAAGCAGGCCCACAACCAGCACAGAACTCTACATGGGATTCAATCTCACAAACCAGGGATCATGACCTGAGCCAAAATCGAGAGCTGGATGCTTAACCAACTGTATCACCCAGGCACCCCCAAATCCTGGCTATAGCACAAGATCTGTGGCATGGCGGACCAAAAACCTAGACATAAAGCAGAAAAGGGGCTGAAACATAAAGAAGGATTACACTAAGTAAAGTTTGATGTTAATCCCACATGGTAGTAGAAAACTACTGGGAATTTTGAGTGAGGAAGATCATAATAAGATGCATGTTTCAGGGCGCCTGGGTGGCTCAGTGGGTTAAGCCGCTGCCTTCGGCTCCGGTCACGATCTCAGGGTCCTGGGATCGAGTCCCGCATCAGGCTCTGCTCAGCAGGGAGCATACTTCCCTTCCTCTCTCTCTGCCTGCTTCTCTGCCTACTTGTGATCTCTCTCTCTGTCCAATTAATAAATAAAATCTTAAAAAAAAAAGATGCATGTTTCATAAAACAACCTCCAATAAATGTGTTGAAAATGGATCAAAATCAAGAGTACATGAGAACCTACTGCAGATATAAGCAACATTTTGCTGTTGTACTTATAGCATCTGGAACAGTATTTGTCTGCATAAGTTGCATAGAATGTTTGTAGCATGAAAGAGAGAAAGTGATGAAGAGGACCTGAACTACCTCAGTGGCTATGAGTTAGTGAGATGCTCAGGATTCAAAAATAAATGGCACTTGGATCATTGATTGTATATTGGATGAAAGAAGAGGAATTTTAAGATGACCTAGATTTCTGGTTTGGATGAATTCCGATGCTTTTAACTAAAAAGAGAAATCACAGGGAAAATAATTTTGCCTAATTAGAGCTTAACTTCACCTAATTGGAGCTTCACTTCCTTATTTTTTAAATAAGGCAGATAAACTAGGAAGTCTCTAAGTAGTCAAGTAGCTCCAACAGTTTATGATTTGATGATTCTAAAGCAATTGGTAAAGAAAATAAACTGCTGTGAAAGAAGATAGTATTGGTGGAAATACTAGCTTCCAACAATGTGGTATTATAGCAGGGGCCCAGTTAGTGCTGAATAAAGAAAGATGATTATTTGCAGGCCCTTGCTTGACCTTTTCTTTTTTAACACAATCTAGTGTCTTGCCCAGTGTTTGTTTGTTTTCAGAGAGCATTATACGGCTTATACTTCTGCTTAGCTCCTGAGCTACTGTGGTGAGTTCAGTCCATTTTGTCTTTTTTTAATCCTGTAATGTCTTTCCTCATACTTTTCTTTTAAAAAAACCATTAAGTATACACTTGTGTTTTGATCCTAATTTTCTTCCCATCTATTTTTTGTTGATTTTCAATTTTTTGCCTATTCTTAAGATCTTAACAATTCTACTTGGCTTGTCATCATCTGAAAATACAGTGGTTTTATTCTTAAATATAGCTTTGAAAGCATTTATAAAGATAAAATGTTCATCAAACAATTAATCATGGAACAGTATATCAAAAACAAATGATGTACTGTATGGTGACTAACATAACATAATAAAAAATGTTCATCATTTCTGTAGTAACAATAAACAGTCAGAAACTAAAATAATAATGATAAAAATTTTCCATTTATAGGAACAACTAATGTAAAATATGGAGACTAACCTAAATCAGAAATGTGTGTGATATTTTATTGAGAGACGTGAAAGAATTCTTGAGCAGATTAAGCAATATACCATATTTCTAAGGGATAAGTCAGAATATTGTCAAAACATCAGCTTGTCTAACCTTATATTGTAGCTTTAAGGTAATTAAAATCAAGGTACAATTAGAATTTATCTTGACAAAATTATCTAAAAATTCTTATAGAACAATGCTCAGAAATAAAAAAAGACAAAAAATGTGGAACTTATATTACAATCATTAAAAAGTATATAACCGAACAAGAATGTAAGGTGTTGGGGTGCCTGGGTGGCTCAGTGGGTTAAGCCGCTGCCTTCGGCTCAGGTCATGATCTCAGAGTCCTGGGATCGAGTCCCACATTGGGCTCCCTGCT
>NC_081570.1:61195002-61206807 GCF_022355385.1 Mustela nigripes | reverse complement strand
AAAACAATGTAAGGTGTCTTCCTTTAGGATCTCTAGAGGCAGAACCTATGATGAGCATTCATGTACAAAGGACTTATGATGGGAAAGTCTCAGGAGAAACCTGTAAAGGGGAAGGGAAACAAGATAGAGAAAGGAAAGAAATTATGCAAGGATATAGTTTAGATTATGTATTTTCAATGGAACAGTGTTACCTGACTCTAAGAATCAGATTATTTTGCTTCAAAATGAGTTAATTGAGTGTGTCAGGCAGAATTCTGTGATGGCCTCCAAGATTTCCACTAGTTGGCATATATTTCCTATATAATTCTCTCCTCTTGTGTATTGGTATATGAAAATATGACAAGGCAATTTCTTTCTTGGTTAGATTGTGTTATGTACGATTCTCCTTGTTTTGAAGAAGTGGGGATCAATATTTTGGGCACTTGCCAGGAATTGACAGTGGCCTTGAGTTACTGAGAGGGGCCCACAGCCAACAGCCATCAAGAAATGGATGTCTCAGTCCAAAAACTTCAGGAAATTGAATTCTTCCAACAACCTAGAAGAGTATTGCAAACTGCAGTTGAGAATGCAGCCCCAGAAGATACTTTGCTTATATATAGCCTGGGAAAACCCTAAGGACCCATCCAACCATATTCTGACCTCTGACACAAAGATCCTGTGAAATACGCAAATTTGTGTTGTTTTAAACAACTAAATTTATAGTTAATTTTTATACAGCAAGAGGAAATTGATACGTGGCATAAACTTAGGTATAACATCCTCCTTCAAGAAAGAGAACTATTGGGGTGGCTGGGTGGCTCAGTGGGTTAAAGCCTCTGCCTTTGGCTCAGGTCATGATCTCAAGGTCCTGGGACCTAGCCCCACATCAGCCTCTCTGCTCAGCAGGGAGCCTGCTTCCTCTTCTTTCTGCCTGCTTTTCTGCCTACTTGTGATCTCCGTCAAATAAATAAATAAAATCTTAAAAAAAAAAAAAAAAAGAGAACTATTAACTCAGAGTAATGTGGCCGTGGTACTGGTCATATATACTTCTGCAGTTTCAAGTAGTAGAAGCTGGTAATGAATTTGTACCCAAAGAAAATCTCTTTCTTTAAATCTGTTCATTTCCAGATGCACCTGGGTGGTTCAGTGGGTTAAGCATCTGCTTTCAGTGCAGGTTATGATCTCAGGGTTCTGGGATTGAGTCTTGCATTGGGCTCCTTGCTCATCAAGGAGTCTACTTCTCACTCTCCTGTGCTCTCTCTCTCTCTCAAATAAATAAATAAAATATTTTAAAAAATAAATAAATCTTTTTCTTTCCAGAGCCGCCTCTATCAGGGCTAAGAGTATACAGAAATACCGTATTAGTAGCCAACTACGTTTCAAGAACTATGGATATATGCTTTCTTTCCTTTCCTCATTTTATCTCCAAATATCTGTGAATAGGGAGCTACTATCTCCCCATCTCTTTGATGAGGAAACAGTTGCAGAGATATTTAGTAATTTTGGAAAAGACAATGTAGGTGACAAATGGCCCATCTCCCAGGGCTCTGCTCAATTTTATTGCCTTCTGTCTATTTGTAATGTCACTTTTACCTTCCCTAGGCATTCTCCTCTAATTCCTCAGCTGTCACTAGAACAAATAACAAATATCTGTATGTGACAGGTAAATTGGCAATCCAATTTATCCATGATCATTTTATGCTTTTTGAGAATAGAGTGGAAAACAGCATCTTTATTAATATATAGAAAAAATTGCATATAATTATGCAGTTTGAAATATCTGAGAAAGTTTTTTCCAAGTGAGGATTATACTCTTAGTCATACTGTTAGTTGGTTCAAAACTGCTTCTAAGTGTTAACATAAAGCCTGAAATAAAAGTACTCAGCACAATGCAAAGTGATTTTCCAGCCAACATCTGCATTCCGAGTTGCCTTGGGATATTGCGCTCTGTAAGTTGTCTTAGACTTTACTCTGTGAACTATGTGTTTTCTGAGGATTAATTTTTTTTTTAAATAGAAATAATGCTTAAAAATCATCGGTAACATCTCAGGGAGGCTCAGAGCCGTAGAAGCAATTGGAATCAAGATGAAAGTTATCAGCCAGAATGAAAAGGACTAAGGGATCACAGACATTGGCTGCATTCTCTCCTTAGAGAAGGCTTCATCCAGAACAATACCCACACTGCTGCCAAGATTAATGAAATTGCTAAATCTGGAATATGACAAAAACTTTGAATGCCATTTAATGAAGAAGGTAGAGAAAAATACATCTATTGGATATAGACAAATGCTATCTGATGCTTGATTAGGCATTGTCGGTAACTTTTTTATTTTATGAATGCATAATTTTAGATGCCTGCCTTTTTCTATAAATTACTCTACATATTGATGTCGTATGAAGAATGGACATGCTGACTTTTTTGTATTTATTAGAACAATATATTTTTATTATGATATATTTTATTATGATATATTTTTATTATGATATATTTTATTCTGTGCTCAAATTATCCACCACTCTTCAGGAATTTGCATAAATTGCGAAACTCAGTTTTCACTTGAAGACTTCTTATAAGGAACTTGAGATGTTCCATAAGCCAACTTCACCCAACTAAGTCACTTACCAACATTATTACTAACCCTAATCATACCTTTTCAAACTCCATCCAGACCTACCATCTCTCCCCAGTATTAGACTCTTACAGAAGATTTGGAGAGCACAAGTGAATAACAATGGACTAGAGACCAAAGGATGTAAGGCCTACCAAGTGGGAAGCAATCTGAAATAGTAAGTTCCATGAGTAGTGGCAGTATTCAGAACTAAACACATACATGAATAGGGAGAGACAATATGGTAATTAAAAGCCCTGACTAGGAATCAAGTGGCCTGGATTTTCATCCTGATTCTGTAATCCATTAGCAAACTAAACTCTATAACAAAGAAACCATAAAATAGAGTGACTTAAACAAGATAGAATTGTTTTCTTTTTTTTTCTTAATGTGTCACAGATAAATGGTTCAGGAATGACAAGGTGGCTCTGCCATTTTTAATAAACAGCTTCTTAGGTTGCCCATGTTATTGCTGTTTTAAGGTAAACAGAAAGGGAGAAGGAAAAAGAACCGGGCAAGATACTCTGTGTTTAAAATAATCACAAGTCAGACACATTATTTCCACTTACATCCCATTAGCTAAAGCCTACTTATATAGTGTACTTCTCCCACATTGTGCACCTTGCAGGGGTGTCATTGGCAGTGGATTTGATGTGTATGATGCTCCTGGCATTATGCACAGTAGTGATGCTGGAATGGCTGCTTCTACTGCAAGAAAGGCATATAGTAGACAGAATATTGTCATCCCTGATCTTTGCCCCTAATGTTACTGGAATGGATATGTTTCATTATATACAAAAAGGTATGTAACTAAGGTTACTAATCAGCTAGCTTTAAGATAGGCAAATTATCCCTACATTATGTGGTTGGACCTACTATAAATATAGGAGCCCTTCAAAGCAGAGATCTTTCTGTGGTGGTAGCAGGAGAAGTCAGAGATTCAAAACATATGAAGGAATCAATGTGCCATTGTTGACTTGAATATGAAAGGCTACATATTAAGCAAACAGGGACCTCAACTTTCAAAGTGAGAAGGAACTGAATTCTGCCAATAATTTGACTGTGATTAAAAGCAGATTCTTCCTTGAAATTTCCCGGTAAGATCCCAGCCCAGCCACCACCTTGATTCTGGCCTTGTGCAGCCCTGAGCTGATAATTCAGCTGGATCCTCTGGTACTTCTTGTCTACAGAACTGTGAGATATTAAGCACTGTTATTTTAAGCTGGTAAATTTTGATAATTTGTTATGGCAGCAATAGAAAACTAATTCAGGAAGTTTCAAAATAGAGTCTCCAGCTATGAAGTCAAAATGTACTGCTAAAAGGAAGGAGAGGAGAATGTGTGTTGGGAGTCATCAGTGAACTCTACAACAACCACTGTTTGCAAGATTGTGTCCTCAGATTACTTAACTATGCAGGTTAGACCTAACTAGAGGATTTATGGTTCCTTTGCTGTGATGTGATACCGTAGCTACACTAAGGATATAGTAAAGTCTATCTTCCTATGTTGACTGCCCATGATAGAATATTGGAGCAGTCATCTCACCTGTTTGTCCATCCAGAAGCTTGCTCACCCTGGCCAGCTTGATTCTCCTCTTCCTTTGATTCAACACTCTACAAATCTGTTTCAGTGAAAAGGAAAGAGAAAATAAGCAAAGATAAAAATAGCACCATCAACATCAACTGTAATAAACAATGGGATGCCTTTCCTGAGCTGACTGAGTTGGCTACATTTTTATGGACTTAAGGGTGTTACATTTTCAAAGATGAAGGTAGAATTCAGGGTGATATTCTAAATATGGAGGTGATACGGTGCTTGAGTAGTTCAGTCAAGTGTCTGCCTTTAGCTCAAGGTCAGATCATGATTTCAGAGTCCTGGGATTGAGACCGACATTGGGCTCCCTGCTCACAGGGGGCCTTCTTCTTCCCTTTTCCCTCTGCTCCTTCCCCTGTTCCTTCCTTCTCTCTCTCTCTCAAATAAATAAATAAAATATTTTTTTAAAAAAGCTTTATAAAAAATAAATATATTTGGAGAAGATTCCAGTAAGCATCGTCTCCACTGCCTATTGCTAGCTCCTATGGGAAGGCCATTAGATACAACAGTGGAAAAGGAGGTCAAAGCTAGAGGGAGAAGCAGGAGAAGAAGGAGAAAGAGAAAAAAACTATTTTAGGCTTTAGCCAATTGTTCTCTCACAAATATGAGGAAAAGCAAAGATGTTTTGTATGCATACAGAAGAGTAAAATTACAGTTACCAAGAGGAAAAGTGGAATTTCAATCAACTTCATTCCTTCTTTCCACTACTCCCTTAAGCCTTGACTACCATGCCCCTCATTACCAAAGTTGCACACACACAGAGATTCAAATAAGAGTAGCAGATTATAGCCAATGATTTATGATGCTTCAACTTACAATTTTTCATCTTCACAATGGTGTGAAAGCTGTATGTATCCATTAAAAACTGTCATTAAAATTTTGAATTGTGATCTTTTCCTGGGCTAGTGATATGTGGTGTGATCCTCTATCATCATTCTAGGTAGGCGCAGTAAGCCTTGGTTCCCAGTCAGCCACACAATCATAAGGGTAAACAACCAATATACTTAACAGTCATTGTGTACCCATACAACCATTGTTTTCATTTTCCATAAAGAATTCAATAAACAACATAAGACGTTCAACACTTTAGTATAACATGGATTTCAAGATAGATAATTTTTCCCAACTGTCAGCTAATGTAAGTGTTCTGAGCATATTTAAGGTAGATGAGGCTAAGCTATGATGGTCAGTAGGTTACGTGCATTAAATGCATTTTTGACTTCGGGTATTTTCAACTTATGATGTGTTTATCCAAATGTAACCCCCTTTGAAGTCAAGGAAGATCTATGTAGTAAATGTTTCATTGGATCTGATCCAGCTAATATTTGACTTCCAGGCATGTAAGCCATTGTTTATTTTCAGACCCAGGTTAAGTCTGCTCTCAAAGCCTGCAAGCTGAGGTATAATGGATTTCCAACATATGGTAACAAATGATTAAGTGATTGTGTCTAAGGTTACGACCTTCCCCACCACTAGCTTTGATTGAGCTTTTGTTCCATTTAAGATATTGTAAAATCTTAATTTCCTCCAATAAAAGTTTATTTAAGAAATAAAACTCATTAAACTCTGAGAGGACTCATAAAAATTCAGGACTACCTTCCCTCTGAAATGCTAACTAAATTTCAAGTAATGCTATAAAGTACAATTAAGTTTTTTTTTTATTTCAAATATCTTGGTAGTTGACAGGTTTGGAGTTTAGTTGGTTTGTTTTTTCTCCTCAAGAATCTGGTGAAGCAGAAATTTCTTTAAAAAACATGGCCCTTTATAGTTTTAAGCTGAACTTATTCAAGAATTGTGAAGTCTCAGGCTGAGGAAAGCTTAACATTTTATTATTTTTACTCTCTTTCTTTAAAAAAAATTACAAGTTACTTAGTTATAAGGTGATAGAGCCAGAAAAGATTTTAAAAGTCCATTCTCCATATTTTTATTAGAATTGAGCCTGGATATCTTCATAAGAACCACTGAAGTGGCCCACTGTGGGTTGAAAGATGTATTCCCCGCAGTTGTGGATGTCCTAACTCCCAGTGCCTGTGAATGTGACCTTATTGGTAAATACAGTTGTTGTAGATGATTAAGTTAGGATGAGGTTTAGTCTGGGCCCTATCCAAATGAATATGTCCTTATAAAAAGGGGAAATTTGGACCCAGCCGCAGACATACATATAGGGAAGACACAGGGAAAATGCTGTCTATAAATGATCGAATACCTGAAGCTACCAGAAGCTTGTAGAGAGGTATGGGACAAACTCACCAGCACAGCTCTCAGAAGAAACCAACTTTGCTGATATCTTGATTTTGGCCGCCTAGCCTCCAGAACTATACAACTCTTATTGCTTAAGCCACCCAATTTGTGGCACCTTGTTGTAGCAGCCTTGGGAACTACCAGAAAGCCCAAGCTCAACTGTTTTGGAAAGACATCTAAGTTGGAAATCCAACTTTACCTCAATGAGTATTTTACTCTGTTTAATAAAAGTGGGCATAAAAAATGGAAAGAATTAAGATAACCTTAAAATATAAATGTTAAAGACTAAAAAAAAAAAAAAAAAAAAATGCTTAAAATAAGATGCCAATTGTCCCTGAATTGAAAATTCAACTGTGCACTATCACTTTTATTTTTCTAGAACTGTGAAACTGATTCTAAAAAGTGTATATGGAAAATAAGTAATCAAGTAATAATAGCCAGGGGAAACTCTGATAAAGAAGAGTCATGTAACAAATCGCCACAAACTCAAAGGCTTACTTTGATTACTTCACAGTTTCTGTAGGTCAGAAAGCAGCCAAAGGTATAATTGGGTTTTCAGCTTAGGGTGTCACAGGTTGAAGTCAAGTTGTTGGCCAGGCTGTATTATCATCTGGAGCTTGGAGTCCTCTTCCAAGCTCCTTCAATTTGTCGGCAGAAGTCAGTGTCTTGCAGTTACAGCGCTGAGACCTCCCTTTTCTTACTGACTATAGGCTGGAGGTTACTCTGAAAATTGCCCACATTCCTTGTCACATTCTTCTCTCCATCTTCAAAACTACCCTTGGAGGCTCTTTTCTTGCTTTTAATAGCTTTCTACAGGAAAAGCCCAGTACTTTTTAAGAACTAATTAGATCAGGCCCACCTAGGATAATCTCCTTCTTAAGGTGAACAGTGCCATATAATGTAACCTTATCATAGGAGTGATATTCCATCCTATTCACAGGTGCCTCTCACAATCAAAGGCTGTGGGGTTATATGAGAGTGGGAGTCATGGGTGGTCATCTTAGAATTTTGCCTACCGCAAAACATAGAGCTATTAGTGGCAATGCAGTTTGAGGCAGTGGAAATGCAGCCATACGGTGAAATACTATGCAGGTAGAACAAAAAGTTTAAAGACCTTCTGATATAGAAAGGCACATTATTAAATTAGAGAAAAATTTTAGAAGCCAAACAGTGTAAATCTACATTTATCTTTGTGTAAGAAGAGAAAATAAAAGCTTAAGGTCGGAAGCCCAGACATGAACTCGTTTAGTCATTAGAACACTTAACAAACACCTGTTCTAAAGTAGCAGACAGTGTGGTAGGGATCAAAAACCAAATTCAAAACTGAATATAATTCAAATAAGAGAAATATAATGAAAAAATAAGCAAATTATTTTGAGGGTTTTAAAGAAGGAAGTAATTACACCAAGTGCCTGCAAAGCTGAGTGTTTTTACTTGGTGATACCTGGCTGCCTGTGAGATAGGGCTATTTAGATCATTGTCTACTGAACTGTGTAATTTAAACTTTCACATTTAAAAAACCAAAAAGCATTACATTCCTCAAATGTCATTAGCTATCATTGTATCACTGATTTCCACATATTGATTAAAAGGTGATACATGGTTTTCATGATTAAAAAATAATTTCTTATAAAGCTTTAGTTTGTGTGAGAGTCAGGAAATTGGATATAAGTTTCCTTCATTTTTGTTAAGATTGCTGCACAAAGAAGGGTTGTTGGTAAAATATAAACAAGACATGCTTGTCAGATTATTAGACTATGCAAACTCTCCTTTTCTACTTTGGACTATCATTATCACTACCTGAATTTCTTCTTTAGCTATTTTAAAGTACCTGTATTCGTTCTATTTTGAGAAATAGCAAAATAAGTCCACTGGATTTTCAGGTGGCTTGCTTTCCCATTTCCTTCAAATCTCTACTCAAATATCATCTTTATAGTGAGGGCTTCTCTGAAATAACCCCATAGCCCCAAGTCCCTATAACCCTTACCTGGTCTCTCTCTATATAACACTTACTTTGAAGCTATTACACATAGGAGCTTGCTTGTCTCCTGCCTGTCCCCTCCATCACATTAGACTCCATGAACAGAGCAGGAACTTTGTCCTGTTCAAAGTTGTGTCTGGCACAACTAGAACAGTGTTTGGCTTAATAGCACTCAAAAATATGCATATTGAATGAATAAATGACCAGTTTATTGAAGAATAAAAACCTATTCACTGCCTTTAAATGAACTATGTTAATTCCTGCCCCCCCATCCTTTTGAGAAAGTCTCTGGCAAATATTAAAAGAACACAAGCTTTCTTCTCTCTGCTTTCCTAGAAGTTGTCCTTATCTGGAACTGGCATAAGGGCAGCTATCAGGCCATATGACCTAGCAAATGTTGCCTTTAGCTCAGTGTGGTATAATAAAAAATAAATATTTAGTCTTTGTTTCCAGTCCCCTGGCACAAAGCTCTTTGCAATTCACTATCTTCAGATGCTAATGAGATGACTCTTGGTGGGCCTCTAGATAGCTTCAGGGTGAGATTTTGTCCCCAGAAAATCAATCACATGCTTTGAGGATTAGAACTTTCAGCCCCATTCACTAACTTCCGGGGAACAGAAAGGGGCTAGAGATTGAGTTCAATCATCAATTGCCAGTGATTTAATTAGCCATGCCCATGTAATGAAACCTCCATTTACTGTTAATAATGGGGTCAAGTAGCTTTTCAGGTGGGTGATTTCATCACTGTGCTAGGAAAGTGGTGTGCCTAGAGAGGGCATGGAAGTTCTGCACCACCCCCCAAAACTTTGCCTTATGCATCTCTTCCATTTGGCTTTTTCTGAGTTATCCTTTACAATAAACTGGTAATTGTAAGTAAAGTGCTTACCTGAGTTCTATAACTCATTCTACTGAACTATCAAACCTGAGGGTGGAGTTGTGATAAACCTCCTATTTATAGTCAGCTGGACAGAAGTGTGCATAGCCTCGGTACTCCATTTGGGCTGCCATCTGAAGTGCAGGCAGTCTTGTGAGGAGCCTAAGTTTACGCTGTGGGGTCTCTGCTAACTCTGGGTAGTTAGTGTCAGAATTGAGTTGAATTGTTGAACATCCAGATGTTGTTCGCACATTAGAGTACTGGTTGGTGTTAGAAAAGACACACTATTTTGGTATTAGAAAAAGCCACACATGCAAGCAACCCCAGTCACTGTGAGTGCTTTCTCCTCTCTCTCTTTTTATTTTTGGTGACAAGTTAATTTATTTACTTGAGAGAGAGAGAGAGAACATGGGTGGGGGGCGGGGGCAGTGGGAGAGGGACAGACAGATTCTCAAGAAGACTCCCCACTGAGCACAGAGCCTGAATTGGGCTCCCTCTCACCACCCTGAAATCACAACCTGAGCAGAAATCAAGAGTCAGCTGCTTAAACAACCAAAGTACCCAGGTGCCCCTGCCTGGTTCCTTTTAGAAGAGACTCTGAAGACAAGGAGGAAAAGATACTTTTATAGCAGTTCCATAGAAGGAAAATAATAATAACAATAGCCATAAAAGACTACTTAATAGAATCCATGCATTGTAGAAGGCAATTTACATATGTGATCCAATTTGAAGTTCATAGAAACTCTGTGACCTAGTGCTCATTCCTGCAGTGTAAAGATGAGGTATCTCATTTTTCAGAGGTTCGTGAACATGATGCAAGTTTCCCAATCATATTGTTGATAGTAGTCAGAACTGGGGAACAGGAGCAGGTCTTTTCTACTTGGTGCCCATGCTGTTCACCATGATCGCCAACATAGGTCAGTGACACTGAGCTGATCCATGTGCAAATTTTCACTCAATAAAACAAGAAAATAAGAACAATATTGTGAGTTTTGAGGAACATGAATTTAATATAAACTGCTGTCTTTTATTCAAGGTTGTGTCTTTCCTACATTTTGATCTTTATTTTGAGATATGAAATGATAATAATAAATGGAGATTTTTATATTTTTTTAAGTGTATTTACTTGGAAAGAGAAAAGACAGAACTTCTGTGAGTCTCTAGCATGAAAAAAAAGTCTATAAAATTCAAATATCTAAAAATTAAAACTCTACATCCTCTCTTGTTAGTGAAAATTATTTATATCTTACATTGACTCTCCAAAAATGACTCCCTTATGAACATTTTAGCGTTCCTTCTTGGCCAGCTCACAATTTCCCAGCAAAAACCTAGTCACAATGAAATTATTGTCTGTTTGGAGCCTGCTCCAGAGAAGCTAAACTTTGCTGGGGGGAAAAAGAGACAGATATTCCACTTTATTTTTAAAATTAATATATTTTTCACATACAAAAAGCTATACATAATTAATGTATACAACTTGATGAGTTTGGAGATAAATGTACACCCTTGAAACCATCACTATCATCTATGACATAAAACTACCCCATATTTCCAAAAGTTTCCTCTCACTTATGATGATGATGTGATAAGGACCTAAACATAAGATCTACTCTTTTAGCATATTTTTAAGTATGCATACAATATTGTTAACTATAGGTACTATGCTATATGTAGATCTCTCTCTCTCTCTCTCTATATATATATATATATAGATATAGATATATACACACACACATACACCATGTTTTCTTTATTGATTTATCCATAAATGGGTATTTAGATTCCTTCAGTGTCTTGGTTATTGTGAATATTGCTGCAGTGAACATGAGAGTGCAGGTATGTCTTAGAGATCCTGATTTAAATTCCTTTGTGTATATACATAGAAGTGGGATTGCTAGATCATATGGAAGATCTACTTTTAATTTTTTTGAGGAATCTGCATACCGTTTTCCATAGTGACTGCACCAATTTACTTTCCTACCAGTGGTGCTCAAGGATTCCTTTTCTCCACATCCTGGCCAAGATTTGTTAGTTTTTTGGTGTTTTGTTTTGTTTATAAAAGCCATCTTAACCTGAGTGAGGTGATATTTTATTGTAATTTTGATTTGCATTTCCTTGATGATTAGTGATGTTGAACACCTTTTTATATATCTGTTGACTATTTGTATCTCTTCTTTGGAGAAAAGTACATTTAGTTCTTTTGCCTATTTTTTAATTGAGTTATTTAAGGTTTTGTTTTGTTTTTATTATTTCTTTATAAGAATTCCTCATATGTTTTGGATATTTATTTTATTTTTAATTTTTAATTTTTTATAAACATATATTTTTATCCCCAGGGGTACAGGTCTGTGAATCACCAGGTTTACACACTTCACAGCACTCCCAAAGCACATACCCTCCCCAATGTCCATAATACCACCCCCTTCTCCCAACCCCCCTCCCCCCAGCAACCCTCAGTTTGTTTTGTGAGATTAAGAGTCACTTATGGTTTGTTTCCCTCCCAATCCCATCTTGTTTCATTGATTCTTC
>NC_081570.1:61127104-61194602 GCF_022355385.1 Mustela nigripes | reverse complement strand
GCTATAGTGCAATTGCTGGGTCATAGGGCAGTTCTATTTTCAACATTTTGAGGAACCTCCATGCTGTTTTCCAGAGTGGCTGCACCAGCTTGCATTCCCACCGACAGTGTAGGAGGGTTCCCCTTTCTCCGCATCCTCGCCAGCATCTGTCATTTCCTGACTTGTTGATTTTAGCCATTCTGACTGGTGTGAGTTGATATCTCATTGTGGTTTTGATTTGTATTTCCCTGATGCCGAGTGATATGGAGCACTTTTTCATGTGTCTGTTGGCCATCTGGATGTCTTCTTTGCAGAAATGTCTGTTCATGTCCTCTGCCCAAAATATTTACTTACTTATTTTAGAAAAAGAGAGAGAGCAAGCAGTGGAGGTTGAGGAAAAGTAGAGGGATAGGGAAAACAGACTTCCTGCTTAGAGCAGAGCAAGCATGGGGGCTTCATGATCCTGAGATCACAACCTGAGTCAAAATCAAGAGTCAGAGGCTTAACTGACTGAGCTACCCAGGAGACCCAACCTATGTTTTGGATATTAACCCTTTATTGAATATATGGTTTACAAACATTAATCCCATTTTGTAGGTAGCATTTTTTACTTTATTGATTGCTTCCTTTGCCATATAGAAACTTTTTAGTTTGACATTATCTCACTTGTTTATTTTTTATTTCTATCCTGTGCTTTTAGTGTCATATTCAAGAAATCACTGCAACTTTACTGAATTCATTTATTAGTTCTAATAGTTTTTTGGTGGAGTCTTTAATGTTTTGACATATAAGATGATGTTCTCTACAGAGATAATTATATTTTTTCCTTTCTTATTTGAATGCCTTTTATTTCCTTTTCTTCCCTAATTGCTTTAGGTAGGACTTCCAGTGTTATGTTAAATAGAAGTGGCAAGAGTGGGCATCCTTGTCTTATTCAAGATCTTAGAGGAAAAGCTTTTATTTATTCAATATTAACTGTGGGCTTTTCATATATGGTCTTTATTGTGTTGAGATAAGTTCCTTCTATACTTAATTGGTTAAGAGTTTTTATCATGAAAAACTGATTTCAAGTGCTTTTTTTATACCTACTGTGATAATCATATGCTTTTTATCCTTCATTCTGTTAATGCGGTATAGCACAATGATTGATTTATGTGTGTGGAACCATTCTTGCATCCCAGGGATAAATCCCACTTGCTTATGATGTATGATCCTTTTAATGTGCTGTTCAATTTGGTTTGCTAGTATTTTGTCAAACTTTTACATCTATGCTCATCAGGGTTATTGGCTTATAGACTTCTTGTGCTGTCCTTGTCTATAGCTTTGGTATCAGGATAATGCTGACCTTAAAAACAGTTTGGAAGCTTCCTCCCTCGACTTTTTGGAACAGTTCTAGAAGAATTAGTATTCCTCTTTAAATGTTTGTTAGAATTCACCAGGGACATCATTTGATTCTGTTTTTGTGGCGGAGGAGGGGGTGTTTTTGATTACTGATTCAAACTCCTTATTTGTTATTGGTTTATTCAGAATATTTCTTCCTGATACAGTCATGGTAGGTTGTATGTTTCTTCTAGATTTTCCAATTTGTTGGCATATAATTGTTCATAATAGTCCCTTATGATCTTCTTTCATTTCTGTGGCATTGATTTTAACATCTCACTTTAAATTCATGTTCACAAAAACCAAATAGACGTACAATATTGCATGGTAGCCCTACTGCATTCTTTTTTATCTCTTCAGGTGACCATTTTATAGCTTTAGCTCTTTTCTCAAACATCCCACAACCTTCTGGCAGCCTAGACAAATGATTCTGTCTCATACATCATGAAAAAGACAATAAAATCAATTAAGAAGGAACTCTGTTATTCTTACTACGAGTCTTACCAGCTTATCTGTGTTTGCTTCATGCCGTCTCCTTCCCTTCTATAAAAATGCATTAAATGTCCCTGCTGTAATCTAAGGCTATCGCTTTCATATGCTCTCTGGATAGTCTTTCATTTTTCAGGACTTCCAGTTTTTAAATTAATTTCTTTCTCCTATATTGTTAATACCTGTCTTTACTAGAACATTACCATTGGCAATCAAACATGCCTTCATATCACCAATCTTAAAACAGACCTTGTTTGAGGTCATATCCCATTTCAATAATATCCTCATCTTGTTGCTTCTTTTTTTATATCAAAATTTCAAGAGTTACTCATCTAGATATTCCATATTTCTCTTTCATCCTTCACTCAACTTATGTTAATCAGATTTCCATGGCTACCACTCTGTTAAGAACTGTTCATGATATTGTTTCTAGCAACCAAAATTTGGCCAAAGTTAGTGATCCACCTTCTTCATTTATTTTTCTACATTTCAATAACATTTGATATAGAGGACTCTTTCCTCTCGCAACTTTGTTTTTTCTTTTGATTTCTATGATACTGAACTTTGTTACCTTTAATTCTCCTCAACTAATTACTTGTGCTTCTCTATTGCTTCAATACCTTTGCAACCTTTAAATACTGGTGTGACATATATTTTGTTTGTGAAAGCTTGTTTGGTTGCTTTTTTTTTTTTTTAACAACTACTCATTTCTTAGATAATTTCATCCAGTTTTATGTCTTTAAGGTCATTCTCTCTGCCGGTGAATCCTAAGTGTGTTATTTTCACCTTCATCCCTTCTCTGAAATCTAAGCTCATGGACCAACTCTCTGTACCTTATTTAGTTGGATATTTAATAAAGTATCTCTCTTATTAAGTGCTCAAAACAAAGTCTTGATTTTCCATTCCAACTTATTTGTTCCCAGTCTTTTCCATCTGAGTGAATGTCATTGCCATTTAGTATCTCAACCTCAAAACAGGAGTCAATCTTTGTTTCTCTCTTTCCCTCACTTCTGATGAGTATCTTTAAGTTCTATAGATTCTTCATTAAAAATGTCCTAAAATTGTCCACTCCTTTGTCTCCAGTGCTACTATTTTGTCTCATGTGGACAACAGAAATGGCCTCTTAACTGATTTCCTCTTCCCAACCCGTGCTTCTGCTTAAACAATCTCTACATAGTATGCACAAAATCTTCATGATCACATTCTATCTCTCATATTGTTGAAAAATCTCCAGTGACACACAAGTACTCTTATAATAAATAAATCTACACTTTATTTATTTATAATAAATAAAATCTACACTCTCAGCTTATAAAGTCTTACATGATCCAATCCCTGCTGATTCTCTGACCTTATCTCATTTTATGCTCCTCCTTACTCATAATCCAGGACCTTGGGCTAACGATTCTCTCTGTTGGTAATGCTTTTCTTAGATATTTGAATGGTTGGCTTCTCCTCTATATTCAGTTAATATTGAATATCTCCTCCTAAATATCTCCTCTGAAAAATATTCTCTGATTATTCAATTTGAAATAACGGCATGTCACATCTCACTCTTTTAATTTTCATCATAGAGCACTTGTCTCTTCTTCATTTTGCCCTGTTTATTTATTTTCTGTGTCTCCAGGGGCAAATAAACTCCATGAGAAGATGAATCATATCTTTTTATGCTTTGCTATATTCACAGTGTTTAGAAAAGAACTTGGAAAATAGTATACTCCTAATAAATGCTCATTGGATAGATAAATAAATGACTAGATAAATGATTATTCCTTATATTTTAGAAAAAAAGATGGAGAATTGCTTGAAATAGAAGGATAGTTTGGATTGACTAAAAGATAAAATTATTCTTTTTAAAATTAAACTCATTACTTTTAGCTACCTAATCTAGGTTAAAAAAAGAATTTTATAAAAAGCCCACTAAAGAAACTGCTTTAAAGAACAGAAGACAATGAATTGTAATTGTACTATTGATTTACTTTTATGCAGATAAATGCTTCTAATGAGGTTTAACTAATTCTTTTAAATTAGATAAATATTTCCCCCTGCAATTCTTTTTCATACTCTATTTTGGCTTTGAAATGATTTTTTAATCCTTGAAATTTATAAGGTAAATTTTACCCTAGTCTATGACTGAATAATTATACATTTTAAATTAGTAGAGTTTGAAATAATGTGACTCATGTAGTGTAACTGATATTTTAAAATACTGAGTATATAAGAGCTATTCTCCGAGTGCCGTAGCTCATTTTTCCGTGTGTTTCTTTTAAATTTTTAAATATATTAATCTTAGAATAATAAAAATTTGTTTTTAAAATATGGACATCAATTGATCTTGAAAGATAGCACATCTTTAAGAACAGGTCATGGATATCTAGCACTATGTTTTGCTACCAGCCTGGCATTCTTGTAGCTCATAATCTGATGGTGACACTCTGATTTTCTGTCTTTTGAAAATATTGATTAAAGTTCTCTCAGAGTGTCTCCCTTTCTGATTTCCTTCTGCAAATATGTACTGATCATCAGTTATGTGCCAGGTGCTAGGTTTGGTACTATATATTAATGATGAACTATATAGAGCACTTGAGCTTAAAGAACACATGCTCTAGTTGCGATAGGAGGACAAGACACCGGCCAATAACTGGTATAATGAAAGGTGAAAGAGACTTAACTAAAGGTGCTATATAAACAGGGGCTTCTAATTTTGAGGGAAAGCTGACATCAGCCTGGAAGAAATGACACCAATTTTGAGTCTTTGAGGCTGTCAAATAAATGTTTGCGAGGTAATACAGAAATGAAGAATATTTTTGACAAATAGTTCAAAGTTCAAAGGCTTAGAAGTCAGAGTGAATAACAGAACATAGGGCATTTGGGAAACTCAAGGCAGTTTATTATGGCTACAGTTTAGAATATGATTGGGGTGCTTGCAAAAAATGAGTTTGCAGGTCTGAGCAGGTCAAATCATCAAACACTTAAGATGTATCTCAGGGCTGGATATAGACTCAGTAAAAGTGGGGACTACATGGGTGGAACTGGAGGATATTGTGCTAAATGAAATAAGTCAGCCAGAGAAAGACAAATACCATGTGATTTCACTTGTATGGGATTTTAAGAAACAAAATAGATGCACATAGGGGAAAGGAAGGAAAACAATAAAGTAAGATGAAAACAGAGAGGGAAACAAATCACAAAAGACACTTAACTATAGGGATCAAACTGAAGGTTCCCCGAGGGGAGGTGAGTGAGGGGATGGGGTGATTGGGTGATGGACATTAAGGAGGGCACATGATATAATGAGCACTGGGTGTTATATACAACTGATGAATCACTGAATTCTACCTCTGAAACTAATAATACAGTGTATGTTAATTAAATTGAATTTAAATTTTAAAAAATGACGACTAAGGTTTCAATCCAACTCTTGGCTGTGATTTTTTATTTTTATTTTTTGCAACTGATGTAACAGCTGACTCATTTTCATCACCTTTATGATGTTAATAATACAGTAGAGGCTTTCTTAAAAAGCTAATCATAAAAGTGATGTGTACAAATCTTAAGCCTTTAATTATAACTTTAAAAAATAGTTATTTACCAGTAGTTTTTTAAAGAGTTAAAAAATATTTCTTTTAGTATAAGTATTCTGATGGGACATTGGTATGGTCTTGCATAAACCACACCATTATGATTCTTCTATGAGTTTAAGTCTTGGTTTCTTTAAAATGAGTGTGAACTGAATACCTGAAGAAATCCATCTGCTTAATCTTTCTCAATTTTTATTGTTCTCAGCACTTTACAGTGCTCTGCAAACATAATTTAATAGCAGTTCTTTTTACTGAACCATCTTTATTTGGCTCCCAAAATATTCTATTTAATGTTTATAGAAAATATAGAAAGCAACTTTCTTTCTTTAGGACCTTCTGCATTTTTTGGTTTATAAGTTACTTAAATAACAATTTCCAAATAATGACAACTGACCTTAAAAGTTTGAGGATTCAATTCAATTGATTCTTAGTAGTATATGCCTTAAAACTTGGGCTGAAGAAATAAACACTCTGTAGTATTCTTTAGTATTAAAGAATAGCTTAGTGGACGGAAGTGTTCAGTGAATGATGAGCATTATTCAGTATGCTTCCTTGATTGGGTGGAGAATGCCAGTTAATCTAGGGAGACTTTTTTTTTTTTTTAATTTATCCATTTGTTTTTAGAAAGAGGAGAACACATACACATGGGGGAAGGGCAGAAAGAGAGGGAGAGACAGTCTCAAATGGATTCCAGCTGAGCACAGAACCCTAATAAAACTCAGATCTCACCACCCTGAGATCATGATCTGAGCTGAAACCAAGAGTCAGAGGCTTAACTGACTGTGCCATCCAGGAACCCCTAATCTAGGGAGTTTTTAAAGTAAAAGATGTTTAAGTTCTTTGAATAACTTCTACCTTATAAAGTTTGTGAAAGGGTTTAATGAGATTGCATAAAAACAACTAACAGAGTGCCAGGTGCATAGTAAATGTTTAAGACATTATATTATTTTCTCTTCGTATTTTTAATTTATCCCTTAATAGGATAAATCATCCCTTAAATAACTATACTTTGGCATATGTTTCCAGATCCATTTTAAGCCATATCATGCCTCTGTAGAAATTAAGAACAGCACTCCATCAGAGTGGGTGAAGTCTGTCAAGGCCATGGTTTATAAGAGGAAATGCTTTTGTGTGAATTAGAAAAATATATTCCTTTTTCCCAAAGCACGTCCTGGCACCTGCTCTGTAAGCTGAATATCTATCCCCTTCTCTTCTCTGAGCTGGCTACCTTTGTGTAGTTAATAATGGCAAAATCCTACACTTCATCCTTCCTTAACTGAGTTAAGGATGATCTGCCCTCACCTAGTGCCATGAAGAGAAATCTTTGCTCCCTTTAAATGATCACATTTTTTTCTTTCCTTTTCATATCCATGTAACTGTTCATGAATTTCCATCGGTACATTTACTGAAAATTCACACTGGTGAAGGAGGCTTTTTGATTTCTGCCTTGTATGAAAAAGATGGGGATTGAGTGTTGATGAGGGAAGACTCTACAGCTTAACAAAAAAGTACAAACACAGTGCATGATGATTCTCCTTCAAATTGGATTACAGAAGAAAAGAAAAATGTGGATTAAATATCAGTTTTTTTGTTTCTCTTACTTGAGTAGGAAACTGAATAGTTTATCTACTGCATGAGTTTATATACAAATCAAGACAGAATTTGTTTTGGTATGCAGGGAACACTACCTGTTTGGCCCCTCAAATGTTGCAAATTTTGTGAGACAGAAGATGTTTAATTTCATGTATCTTAAACTTGGGGATTCAGCCATCCTCTCAGATTTTTTGTTAGTATTCAGTTCAGATATATAAAATATTAAGTGAGTTATTTTATCATTTGAAAATAACATGCATAAGAAATGATAAGTTAGTTGAATTCTTATTTGAGCTTAAACGATTTCCCCCAATTCTTTGGGTTTGAACAAATGTCTTTCATTGGAAGGCATACCTCTCTTCCATGAGCCTTTCTTTTGATGAATACATTTTGATTCATACTGGGTTCTATTCACTGAGGTTTATTCATGACAAGGATATATGAGGGACGGGCAGCTAATTGCTCTGCAAAAAATTTTAAGGAACTGAAAGGCCTAGCAAAAAGTTCTACAAACCCTGGTAAAGGAATATGTTAAATAAAGGGGCTGCATTGCCCTATGACTATGGGAAGGCATTTGATTACATTAGAGAAGGCTATGAGCAAAGGTGAAAATAACATGGGATTTTCTGGCTAATGCAGTAAAAACAATCAGTAAAAGCAAAAGGAATACACATATTTTGAATATGTATATATGTATGAATATAAATATTTAAAATCCAAATATTTCTGGAGTTTAAAAGAAATTATTTTAATTTTTAAAATGTCAAGAAAATGAAACTCTATAAACTGTTTTCCCCTTGTTTTCAATTTTATCTGTTTTCAATTTCTCATATTTTCAATTGTATTTGTACATAAAATATTTTCTAATCTACTAACCCAGAAGTGATACTATCTTGATTTCTAAATGTTCTCTCCTAAGGTACTTATATTTTCTAGCTTAATTGGATTAATTTGTGTTTATATGTCTTAGCTTTCACTAAGTTGTAGAATTCTTGAAGGCAGGGCCAGGGTCTCACAAAGACATTGCCTTTGGCAAATATTCCACAAAATCTGGAGTATAAATGGACAAATGAATAGCTCTGTTGTGGAATATGATTGCAGCATTTTTGATGCCAAGTCCTGAGTGCTATGAAGGTAAAATGCACCAAGGCAAGTGTGTCATCTCTGACATAAAATTTTAGAAAACCTTAAAAATGTCATTATAAAAAAAATGATAAATAGAACATAAAGTTTGTGTTTAAGCAAAATATGATGACAAGTGAAACTCATTAAGCTCAACGTCAGTGTGAAATAATAGAATTTGGGATAAACTATAAAGCTAGTTCTTTGTTAAAATTTTTTTTTTATTATAACATCTTTTTTTTTTAAAGATTTTATTGATTTATTTGAGAGACAGAGATCACAAGCAGGCAGAGAGAGAGGGGGGAGCAGGCTCCCCGCCTAGCAGAAAGCCTGATGCGGGGCTTGATCCCAGGACCCTGGGATCATGACCTGAACTGATGGCAGAGGCTTTAACCCACTGAGCCACCCAGGTGTCCCTATTATAACATCTTTTAAAAAAAAGTTATTAACATATAATTTATTATTAGTCCCAGGGGTACAGGTCTGTGAATCGTCAGGCTTACACACTTCATGGCACTCACCATAGCACATACCCTCCCCAACGTCCATAACCCAACCACCCTCTCCCTACCCTCCACCCCCAGCAACCCTCAGTTTGTTTTGTGGGATTAAGGGTCTCTTGTGATTTTTTTCTTCCTCCCAATCCCATCTTGGTTCATTTTTTCCTACCCCCCCAAACTCCCCACTTTGCCACTCAAATGCCTCATATCAGGGAGGTTATATGATAATTGTCTTTCTCTGATTGACTTATTTTGCTCCATCCATGCCATGGCAAATGGCAAGATTTCATTTCTTTTGATAGCTGTGTAGTATTTCATTGTGTGTGTGTGTGTGTGTGTATATATATATATATATATATATATATGTATATATATATATACATATATATATATATATATATATACCACTTCTTTATCCATTCATCTGTTGATGGACATCTATGATCTTTCCACAGTTTGACTATTGTGAATATTACTACTATAAACATTCAGGTGCACATGCCCCTTCAGATCACTACATTTGTATCTTTAGGGTAAACACACAGTAATGCAATTGCTGGGTTGTAGGATAGCTCTATTTTAAACTTTTTGAGGAACCTCCATGCTATTTTCCAGAGTGGCTGTACCAGCTTCCATTCCACACAACAGTGTAGGAGGGTTCCCCTTTCTCTGCATCCTCACCAGCATCTGTCGATTTCTGACTTGTTGATTTTAGCCATTCTGACTGGTGTGAGGTGATATTTCATTGTGGTTTTGATTTGTATTTCCCTGATGCCGAGTGATATGGAGCACTTTTTTATGTGTCTGTTGGCCATCTGGATGTCTTCTTTGCAGAAATGTCTGTTCATGCCCTCTGCCCATTTCTTGATTGGATTATTTGTTCTTTGGGTGTTCAATTGGATAAGTTCTTAATAGGTTTTGGATATTAGTCCTTTATCTGATATGTCATTTGCAAATATATTCTCCCATTATATCAGCTATCTTTTGGTTTTGTTGACTGGTTCCTATGCTATGCAAAAGCTATTGATCTTGATGAAGTCCCAAAAGTTCATTTTTGCCCTTGTTTCCCTTGCTTTTGGTGATGTTTCTGGGAAGAAGTTGCTGCGAATGAGGTTGAAGAGGTTGCTGCCTGCATTCTTTTCAAAGATTTTGATGGATTCCTGTCTCACATTGAGATCTTTCATCCATTTGGATGGATGAGGTCTTTCATCCATTTTGAGTCCATTTTTTGTATGTGGCATAAGGAAATGGTCCCATTTCATTTTTCTGCATGTGGCTGTCCAATTTTCCCAACACAATTTGTTGAAGAGACTGTCTTTTTTTCCATTAGACATTCTTTCCTGCTTTGCCAAAGATTAGTTGACCATAGAGTTGAGGGTCTATTTTTGGGCTCTCTATTCTATTCCACTGATCTATATGTCTGTTTTTGTGCCAGAACCATACCATCTTGATGGTGTCAGCTTTGTAATATAGTTAGAAGTCTGGAATCCTTATGGCACCATTTTGGCTTCCTTTTTCAACATTCCTTTGGCTATTTGAAGTCTTTTCTGGTTCTATATAAATTTTAGGATTATATGGTCCATTTCTTTGAAAAAAAATGATGATATTTTAATAGAGATTGCATTAAACGTGTAGATTGGTTTAGGTAGCATAGGCATTTTCACAATATTTGTTCTTCCAATCCATGAGCATGGGGCATTTTTCCATTTCTTTGTGTCTTCCTCAATTTCTTTCCTGAGTACTTTATAGTTTTCTGAGTACAGATCCTTTGCCTCTTTGGTTAGGTTTAATCCTAGGTATCTGAGGGTTTTGGATGCAATTGCAAATGGGATTGACTCCTTAATTTCTCTTTCTTCTGTCTTGTTCTTGGTGTAGAGAAATGCAACTGATTTCTGTGCATTGATTTTATATCCTGACACTTTACTGAATTCCTGTACAAGTTCTAGTATATTTGGAGTGGAGTATTTTAGATTTTCCACATAATGCATCATATCATCTGCAAAGAGTGAGAGTTTGACTTCTTCTTTGCTGATTTGGATGCCTTTAATTTCTCTTTGTTGTCTGATTGCTGAGGCTAGGACTTGTAGTACTATGTTGAATAGCAGTGGTGATAATGGACATCCCTGCCATGTTCCTGACCTTTGTGGAAAATCTCTCAGTATTTCTCCATTGACAATGATATTTGCAGTTGGTTTTTCATAGATGGCTTAGATGATATTGAGGTATGTACCCACTATCCCTACACGTGAAGAGTTTTGATCAAGAAAGTATGCTGTACTTTATCAAAGGTTTTTTTTAGCATCTATTGAGAGTGTCCTATGGTTCTTGTTATTTCTTTTATTAATGTATTTTATCACATTGATTGATTTGTGGAAGCTGAACTAACCTTGCAGTCCAGTAATAAATCCCACTTGGTCATGGTGAATGATCCTTTTAATGTATTGTTGGATTCTATTGACTAGCATTTTGGTGAGAATTTTCCCATCTGTGTTCATCAAGGATATTGGTCTGTAATTTTCTTTTTTGATGGGGTCTTTGGTTTTGGGATCATGGTAATGCTGGCCTCATAAAATAAATTTGGAAGTTTTCATTCCATTTCTATTTTTTGGAACACTTTCAGAGAATAGGTATTAATTCTTCTTTAAAAGTTTTGTAGAATTTCTCTAGGAAACCATCTGGCCCTGGGCTCTTTTTTCTTGGGAGATTTTTGATGACTGTTTCAATCTCCTTACTGGTTATGGGTCTGTTCAGGTTTTCTATTTCTTCCTGGTTCAGTTTGAGTACTTTATATGTCTCCAGGAATGGCATCCATTTCCTCCAGATTGTCAAATTTGCTGGCATATAATTGCTTATAATATGTTCTTATAATTGTTTGTATTTCTTTGGTGTTGGTTGTGATCACTCCTCTTTCATTCATTATTTTATTTATTTGAGTCTTTTCTCTTTTCATTTGGATGAGTCTGGCCAGGGATTTATCAATCTGATTAATTCTTTCAAAGAACCAGCTCCTAATTTCATTGATTTGTTCTACTGTTTTTTGTTTGTTTGTTTGTTTGCCTTTTTTTTTTAATTCTATTTCATTAATTTCTGCTCTGATCTTTGTTATTTCTCTTCTCCTGCTGGGTTTAGGCTTTCTTTGCTGTTCTTTCTTCAGTTCCTTTAGGTATAGGGTTAGGTTGTGTACTTGAAACCTTTCTTGTTTCTTGAGAAAGGTTTGTATTGCTGTATACTTTCCTCTCAGGACTACCTTTGCTGTGTCCCATAGATTTTGAACAGTTGTGTTTTAATTTTCATTTGTTTCCATGATTTTTTTTTCAATTCTTCTTAAATTTCCTGGTTGACCCATTTATTCTTTAGTAAGATGATCTTTAGCCTCCATGCATTTCGGTTCTTTCCAACTTTTCTTTTATGATTGAGTTCTAGCTTTAGAACATTGTGGTCTGAAAATACGCAGGGAATGATCCCAGTTTTTGGTACCAGTCGAGACCTGATTTGTGACCCAGGATGTGATCTATTCTGGAGAATGTTCCATGTGCACTAGAGAAGAATGTGTATTCTGTTGCTTTGGGATGGAATGTTATGAATATATCTGTGATGTCTCTCTGGTCCAGTGTGTCATTTAAAGCCTTTATTTCCTTGTTGATCTTTTGCTTGGATGATCTGTCCATTTCAGTGAGGTGGGTGCTAAAGTCCCCTACTATTATTGTATTATTGTCAATGTGTTTCCTTGATTTTCTTATTAATTAGTTTATATAGTTGGCTGCTCCCATGTTAGGGGCATAGATATTAAAATTGTTAGATCTTCTTGTTGGACAGACCCTTTGAGTATGGTATAGTGTCCTTCCTCATCTCTTATTATAGTCTTTGGCTGAAAATCCAATTTATTTGATACAAGAATTGCCACCCCATCTTTCTCTTGATGTCCATTAGCATGGTAAATCTTTTTCCACTCCTTCACTTTAAATATGGAGATGTCTTCGGATCTAAATGAGTTTCTTGTAGATAGCATATTCCTGGGTTTTGTTTTGTTTTGTTTTCCATTCTGATACCCTGTGTCTTTTTATTGGTACATTTAGCTCATTTGCATTCAGGGTAACTATTGAAAGATATGGATTTAGTGCCATTGTATTGCCTGTAAGGTGACTGTTATGTATATTGCTTCTATTCCATTCTGGTCTACTACTTTTAGGCTCCCTCTTTGCTTAGAGGATCCCTTTCAATATTTCCTGTAAGGTTGGTTTGGTGTTTAACAATTCTTTTTTTTTTTTTTTAAGATTTTATTTATTTATTTGACAGAGATCTCGAGTAGGCAGAGAGGCAGGCAGAAAAAGAGAGAGAGAAGAGGAAGTAGGCTCCCTGCTGAGCAGGGAGCCTGATGCGGGGCTCAATCCCAGGACCCTGGGATCATGACCTGTGCTGAAGGCAGAGTGTTTAACCCACTGAACCACCCAGGTGCCCCTGGTGTTTAACAATCTTTTAGTTTTTGTTTGTCCTAGAAGCTTTTTATCTCTCCTTCTATTTTCAATGACAACCTAGCTGGATATAGTTTTCTTGGCTGCATATTTTCCTCATTTACTGCTCTGAATATATCATGCCAGTTCTTTCTGGCCTGCCAGGTCTCTGTGGATATGTCTGCTGCCAATCTGATATTTTTACCATTGTATGTTATAGACTTCTTGTCCCAGGCTGCTTTCAGGATTTTCTCTTTGTCACTAAGACTCATCAATTTTACTATTAGATGACATTGTGTGGACCTATTTTTGTTGATTTTGAGGGGGCTCTCTGTGTCTCCTGGATTTTGATGCTTGTTTCCTTTGCCATATTAGGCAATGTATACTACAATAATCTACTCCAATATACCTTTTGCCCCCCTCTCTCTCTTTATTCTTCTTCTGGAATCCCAGTTATTCTAATATTGTTTCATTTGTGGTATCACTTATCTCTCAAATTCTCCCCTTGTGGTCCAGTAGTTGTTTATCTCTCTTTTGCTCAGCTTCTTTATTCTCTGTCATTTGGTATTCTATCACTAATTCTGCCTCATTTATCATAGCAGTAAGAGCCTCCATTTTTTATTGTATCTCATTAATAGCTTTAATAGCTTTTTTTATTTTAGCTTGGTTAGATTTTAGTTCTTTTATTTTTCCAGAAAGGGTTTCTATTTCTCCAGACAGGGTTTCTCTAAGATCTTCCATGCCTTTAACGAGCCTAGCTAGCACCTTGAGAATCGTCATTCTGAACTCTAGATCTGACATATTGCCAATGATTGTATTAATTAGGTCCCTAGCCTTCAGTACTGCCTCTTGTTCATTTTTTTTTTTGTGAGTTTTTCTGCCTTGTCATTTTATCAAGATAAGAATATATGAATGAGGGAATAAAATACTAAAAGCATGGCAAAGACCCCAGAAAAATCAGAAGAGACCAAATCAGAAGAGACCCCAAATCCAGGGGTGAAGAAAGGGGGTAAAAAGAAATTAAAAAAAAATATATATATATATATTTTATTCACCAGTCTAATATATATATATATTAGACTGGAGAATAGAACAGAGCCACCCACTTGATTTTGGGTGTATTTTGATCTCTTAGAAGAAACTACCTCCAAATATTTTAAAGAAAGAAAAAAATACACACACACACACACACACACACATATATATATATATATATATATATATATACAAAAAAAAATAAGGGTAAACATGATGAAGGGATGGAATTTCACTATAAAGATGAAAATTTAAAAAAATTTCTAAAAAAGAAATATTGATGAGATAAGTTGGTTGGAAAAGAAAGAAAAGAAAGTGGAGAGAATGTGCTTGGTTGAAGGCGAGAACAAAGCCTTGTATTGATTTAGCATATATTTTGATCTATTAGAAGAAATTATATCCCAAAATTTTTTAGAAGAAAATACCTTATATGTGTACAAAGAATAAAGTTAGATACAATGAAGGATAAAATATGACTATAATAATGAAGGTTTAAAAAGATTTTTTTTACAAAGGTATTCTTAAGATAACTAATTAAAAAACATTATAATAGGAAAAGTTTAAAAAGTTAGAATAAGAAAAATAAAATAAAAAAAATTATATTTGCAAGACTAAAGAATCATAAGGAGAAAGTCATGAATTCCATGCTTTACTTTCCTGTCCTCTGAAATTCTGCTGTTCTCCTTGGTCAGTGAGCTTGGTCTTGGCTGGATGTTCTTGCTGATATTCTGGGGGAGAGGCCTGTTGCAGTGATTCTCAAATATCTTTGTCTGAGTCAGAATTGCACCACCTTTGCCAGGAGCTGGGCTAAGTAATCTGCTCAAGTTCACTCTAGGGAGCTTTTGTTCCTTGAACAATTTCTGTAGAGCTCTGGAGGACAGGAATGAAAATGGCGGTCTCCCAATATCTGCTCAGAGGAGCCAAGAGCTTGGGGCCCTACTCCTCAGTGTGCCCTCAGAGAAAAGTGCTCAATCACTCTCATCTCCCTGGCCTCCAGCTGGGCTCTGAGCTCACTTGGCTTGTGACCAAGTGTTTTTGTCTCTGGAACACAGCCCCATTTGGAGTCCCCAAATCCAGCAGATCCTACCTCTCTGCTCTTCCGGTGGATGAAGTTTGGTCTCCCTGGATCTGCCACATGTGCGGTCTCTGCTCAAGGAGCAGTGGTTTGCCTGTGCCATGGATCATAGTTTAAGTTAACCCTGATCTAAGAGCTCAGTCCTCAGCTCTATCTCTGCAGCCAGCTGCCCTGCTCTAATCCCTGGGAGCTCTGCCACTCTCAGACACATCCAATCCTTCTGTGACCCCACAGGACCTGAGGCCACACTGTCCCCGTGAGGGCTCCATCCCCTCTTAACCTCTGGAATGGTGCCCCTCAGTGAAGTAGACTTTTAATAGTTTGAATTTTATCCTCTATTGCTCCACTGCTTGCTGGGACCCGGTCCCTCCCCCTGCAGTCTATCCTCCCGTCACTTTGGATTCACTTCTCCGCATGTTCTACCTTTCAGGAAGTGGTCGATTTTCTGTTTCTAGAATTGCTTCTCTTCTTTTCAATCTCCTGTTGGGATTATAGGTGTTCAGAATGGTTTGATAACTGTCTAGCTGAACTCCTGCAACCTGATGTCATCTCAGTCTGCTACTCCTCCACCATCTTCTTTGTTAAGAGTTTTAAGGTATTCTAGTCTCTGGTAGGAGGTAAAAAGTTGGTAGACTATAGGAAGGAACATAGAAATGTATCCTAGGCACATAGAAATTAGTTTCAACTGCAGTGTACTAAAAGGAAGGGTTGATCCTAAATTTACTAAAGCTATTGTACAAGAAGTGTATATTTCATTAAAAACGAATAGGAGACAAGTACCAGCACCAATGTGATCATTTATGGTAAAAAATAATTTCATTTCTCACATGATTAAACTATTATAGTTCAGTTACTTATATATCACCATTGCTGGTCAGATATCTTTTATAGGAGATTGAAAAAATTCTCTCCTGCCAGCCTCATATTAGTTGCTCAACTATCATGTCCAGGAGATCAACAAGTGTTGGAAAGGTCTAAATGAGTTGCATTTTAATGAAATCTACTTAATGTAAAAACAGAAATGAGCTAGTAAAAAAAGTAGGAAGAAATGTTTGTTATCTATACATAGATATGTTTCATGGAACACATAGCAGAAAGTACAGTTTATACTGCAACATGAGGCAAATATGAACTGGAGGGCTCTAAGGAAGCCACCGTCTTTTATTTTTTTTTTAAGTTTTTATATTAATTCTAGTTAGTTAACATACAGTGCTATATTAGGGGTAGTCATTGTGTTGACTTCTCGTTGAATTCATGGGCTCTTAACTTGGCTTTTCCTTTCAAGTCTGTTTGATTTTTCTCTTTCTGGTTCTCTGGTGTTACAATGGAGGATCATTTCCTTGCAACTGCCAAATTTAGCTATTCCCAATTTAACTAGCAGAAACCAACATCTCTCTCTCTCTCATTAAAACAAACTTCTTGGACAGGTAATGGTCCAGCTTAGTGCACACCTTATCCAATAAAATGTGGTCAAGGATTTTCAGTTACTAAAAATTTGGCTGTCAAGTCTCCTTCCTTTGGAGAGAAGTGGAGTTCTTAGTGAAGTGGATAGTTTACATTTTGAAAAGAGACTCTAACAGATATTTTCTACTCCTGTTCACCTTTTGAAGAGGGCATCATCAAATACAGAAAAAATTCTCAAGTGGGACAATGGAGCGGAAAGTTTTCTATCACGTAAACTACCTCTGAATATATAATACTTGAAAATGAATGAGGAGTGTAAAATGCTTCTTGACTTTCACCACAGAAATTTGATAAAACATTCCCCAGCTCACAAAAATCTAGTAGTCTTACTGGCCTCCCTTCAGTCAGGTGAAAACTGCTCCTAAGGAAATTTATCAGAGATGCAGAAACACAGACATATGTCGGGGAAATGCCATTTGATGATGGAGGCAGATGTTGATGTACTGGACAAGGATTCCTGGCAAACCACCAGAAGCTAGAAAGATGCAAGGAAAAATTCTTTTTCCCAGGCTTCAGAGGAAGCATGTCCCTGCCAACACCTTGATTGTGGACTACCAGACTGCAGAATTGTGAGAAATAAATGCCTGTTATTCTAATCACCGAGCTTGCAATACTTTGTTATGGCAGCCCTAGTAAACTTATACAATGCATTCTAAAGAAAGAGCACAATTGCAGAGTCATTGCTGGCTCTGTAATCATTTGTTAGATGTATGTCTCAAAGGATAGCTTTGGACATACCACTTCTCATAGTAAAATGACAATTAGGTCAAAAGTCTCATCTTATGAGATTTTCTCATCTTATGAGAAAATAAGATGAGAAATTGAAGGGATTGAAATAAATCAGGAAAATAGTAAGAAGTTGAGGCCATTATGGATAGGGGTGAGAAGAAAGCCAGCAAGAGAGTGCTGGTGGCCATTTTAGTAAGTAAGTGCCCAATACAGTTGATATTAATTATTTGGGGATTCTGTGCCTGTGAATTTGCCTACTTGAAAAAACTTATTTGAAATAATAAGCTCCAAATCAATACTTGTGCTGCTTTTGCAGTCATTCCCAGACATGCCAAAGTAGTAAAATTTTGAATTACTGGACTAGCGCATTCCCAGCTGAGGCCGATGAGAAAGGAGATACTCAGCTGCCTTGTTTCAGCTCTCATACTGTGGGATTTTTCTGCAGTATGTTTAGTACCATATTCTTGGCAATTATGTTGGTAATTTTTCTGTTTAAAACAGACCTTGAGCATAGTGCTGAAGTGTTGTCTGGTGTTTCTAAAGGCAAAAGGCTGCAATAATACTTTATGGAAAAAAATACATGTGCTAGATAAGCTTTGAGGCATGAGTTATAGAGTTGTTGGCTATGAACTCAATGCTAATGAATTGGCAATATAATATTAAATAAGGTGATTTTCAACAAAACACACATTACAGAATAAGTGTTAATTGGTTGATGAAAATATTATAACCAAAGACTCATAGGACCCTAATCCTATTTTCTCTTAGAAGCAGTGATTCAGTATTTGTTAATTCAGCATTTGTGGAGATTTTGTAGAATATAACTACAGCAAATAATGAGAATCAACTGTATATGATTTAAATTTGTTCACAAAAGTTTACAAAACGTCAGTAAACATTCAGCTACGGACTTGCATCTATGGTGTTTTTATGCTGATGTATGCAAGAGGAGGGTGGGGACAAGGGGGAGTTTTAAATTTTGGCAGGTGACAAAGCTAAGGTAAAGGAATAGGCTCAAGAAAAAAAAGGCAGAGAATTAAGGGGAGCAGAAATTCTGAGCTCGAGGTTGACCATGTAAGGCTGCCAGTAGCTCACTGATATTTTGAAGAGCATATGGTCTTCTGCAAGATGTCTAATGGGAATTTTAAAATATTTGTCCTTAGATGTTAATTAGCTGATATTTGGAATAACATTGATCTTATTCCTTGTGACTGAGCTCTTAACCACTGTGAAGCTGATTCACATTTTAAGATAGATTCACCCTGAAAACTTAGCATAGGCATTAATTATGCCAAGAAACATTTTAATCTGGATTTCTATAGTTTCGGTTGTAGCATTTTTGCATTATCATGAGATGTACCATGCTGTAAAATACTTCTTGTATATAGGCCTAATTCTTTATATAAACCATAAATAACTTAAGACAAGAGTCATGACAATTTATGTTTTTATTTCCACCACCTAGTCCACTGGTCAACATAAAGAAGGAACTCAATTAAATAAAACCTTATTTAAAAAAAAATTTACATGAAATTCTTATTCAGGTAATACTATAAGAATATATTTATTGCTGTGAGGAGAATAAGCATAACATTTAAGAGTCAGGAAGACAAGGATTTGAACCTTAAGTTTTGTGACCTCAGACTGATTAGTTAAATCTCAGAGTCTCAGTTTCCTCATCTATAAAATATGGACAATGCTAGTACTATCTTATAGAGTTATGAGTATTAAATAAAACTTGTTTCTTGATGCCCCATGTGTAGTATCCAGCACAAAATATCATATTGCTTAATGAATAATTACAATAGTACTAGTGTGATTTGCACAAATGTGTAAGAGGAGAAGATTAGTTGGGCTTGTGATATATTATGCCACCTACAGGGTAGAGGATGGAACAGAATCCAGCACAATAAAACAAGCCTTATAAAGACTATAAATCCATATATAACCTAAGGTATCCTTAGGATATTTTGTGTGGCTGGCCTCAGTAACTACCTCTATGTCCCCAGAAACAGCTCCTTCCCCTGGATACCAGGTTCCTATTACAATTAGAGTAAAACAAAACTGGGATTTTGTTACTCATTATTGTTACTCATTATTTGTTACTCATTATTGACTCATAGGTCCATGAAGTATTCATGATTGCTGAGAAACCTATCAATCACATACAAGATTGGGACAAAGAGAGAGACTGCAGCAACAGTTCTATCCCCATAGTTGCAGGATTTGACCAAGGGGAGCTTTAATTCAAGTGACATTTATTCATTCATTCATCCATCTAAGAAACATTTTTAACTGCCTACCTTGTGTCAATCACTGTTTAAAATACATCAGTGTGAAAGTTGACCAGATTCCTGTACTCATGGAGCTTACATTCCAATTGAACAGTCTAAAAATAAACATGTAGACAGGATAAATAAGGTAAGAGTGATGGATAGGGATGGATGTGGTGATGATCAGAGATGGCCTCTCTGAGGAAATGAGTGCCATGGAGGAGAATCAATTTGGTGTCCTACAGAGACAAAGTAAAGGTCAGTAAAACTAGAGTGTAGTGAGCGAAAGAAATGGTGTAGGAGTTTAATTCAAAGAAATGGGCAGGAGTTAGGATATTCTAGACTATGAAAATGAATTTTGTTTTACTCTAATTACAATAGGATGTCATTGAGAGAAAGTAAAGGAATAGGATATTAAAAACCCCAGTTTTATTTTACTCTAATTGTAATAAGAAACCATTGAAAGAAAGTGAAGAAATGGGACATAAAAACTCCATTTGGTTTGTTTTGTGAAGAATGGTGTTGGAGGAGGTAATCAAGAGGATGTGATTGCTGCTTGACCTTTGAGCTAGATCTGGGTAATGAGAGGCTTCCCGGAATATATGTCTTTGGAATGAACTTCCTAGTGACCATTTGTCCACTTGTCCTCACAGGACCTTAACCCTGTTTTCTCCTAGTAACAATGGTTCAGTATTTGCTAATTCAGTGTTTGTGAAGACTTACCTTTAGAGTGTACTTTCTGGCCACCATTTCCACAGTTGGAGCCAATTTTGAAACACAGCCTTGAGAGAGCAATGTGCTGTGAGACTATCTGGATGGTATATGTGACTGAACCCAGTTAAAGCTTCTATGAAAACTTAAAAATTCTGGCGGATGAGTGAAAAGATCTATTCATACTGAGGCTACCCAAAACATACCTCCTAAATTCCTTGTTAAAAGCAAAATTTGACCAAGTAAATTTAAAGTTCTAATTGACCTTTTCAGCAATTCATGAATCTGGTAGCATCCCATCGACTAAGTAGAGAAATATTGTAACGTGTTGCACTGCAATGGAAAGTATTTATGGGAGGAAATGTGGCCCAAGGAGGTTATAAGCAAAAGAAAAGAAAGGACTGTTTCAGAGGAGAATGACTTTTTTTGGGAGAAGGGAAAGGCAGGGCTTTTATTGCAGATTACCTCACTAATGCTGATTAAGAAATTTCTGATTGACTGTTAAAAGTTCACATTCCTGGGAGAGGTTGAAACTGATTAAGTGAACTTAGTTTACCTTACCATCACAGGGGGGCATCCCATTTCTTTTTCTTTCTTTTTGTCTTTCTGTTTTTTACTGTTTGTTTGTTTTTTGGGGGGGGGTTGTTTTTGTTTTGGTTTTTTAAGAAAGGCAGACTGCCACATGCAGCATTTCCTTTGGCTGTGTCTAGAGTCTTGGAAGCTTGACTACCCTACATTTTCCTACAAATGGATCTTGAGAGCTTGTTTGGAGATTTTAGCAGGGGAACATAGGTTCTCCTATACCATTGATGGAAGAATTGTCCTCCTCTATTGGGGAGGGTCATCACCTTTGACTGAGCACAGAGAGACACACATAGAGCCATGATGGAGGAAGATGACAACTGACTACCTACCCAGATCAGCCTAATCAACCCTGGTGATCAATACGGTGACAGATGTTTCAACCAGATTGCCCCCACAGCCTTCTTTCATTGTTAGCCACCTATTTATTAAATCTGCAATTTACCAGCCTGGAATTATCTGCTCTTTCTTTAATCTCTCCTTATCTTCCATGTATAAGAGGGCTAGTTTTTGAATCAACAAATAGGCTATGAGAATAAGAGTGGTGGGAAAACTGAGAGAGATCAGTGGAAGTTATTGCAGATGCCAGGAGACCAATGATAGTGATTTGGACTAGAATCATAGGAATGGGAATGGTGAGAGGCAGTTACATATTATATATATATATATATATATATATATATATATATAATAAATATATATGTTTAATTATGTATTAATAATATATAATATATATTTAAGCATATATTTATATATATTTATATATTTTAGCTATATACTATTTATACTTAAATTTATAGATATATTTTATATATAATATATTTACATATATAAATATATTTAAAGATTTATTTATTTCTTTCAGAGAATGAGAGAGAGAGCGGGGAGAGGGACAGAGAGTCTTAAGCAGACTCTTTGCTGAGCTAGGATAGCTCAATGTGGGTCTCCATCCTATGACCCCAAGATCAGACCTGAGCTGAAACCAAAAGTTGGATGCTTAATGGACTGCACCCAGATGCCTCTGTATATATATTCTAAAGGTAAAACTAATAGAAACTACTGATGGATTGGGTCATAGGTTGAGAGACATTAGGGGTATAATAAAGTATATCATTATGGAAAATACATTTTTGTAGGTGCTGTCAGAATGAGCATACAGAAATCTAACTCCTAGTGGCCTTGTGTCTGAGGAACTCCCATGGAGTCAGCCCTAAGTTTAAAGTCAGGCTCAGGACATTGAATGAAAGGAGCACAATATAAGCCACAACAGAAATCATTTCTCAGATTGTATGTTCCAAAAAAGTCTTTTTTATTTCTGATTACTACATAACATGTGAGCTGTGGGAGTGGGGAAAATTTTATTTGGCTCTACATGATTTTAATAGCTGCCTCGTGTTTTGGTGCCACTCAGAGATATATAGGACACGTAACTCAGTAGATGGGCAATCCACAAAAGTCTGCATAGAACTTGTTAGAAATGTATAACTTTGACTAAAAACCTTCTTCAAGCTATCATTGTTATTGTGATCCCTCCTGTAAATTAACTTCCTTATTGGGTAATTATCACTGCAGGTCAGAATGTTTCCTTCAGGCTCGTGTTCCCAAGCTTCCACAATGTTAATGAACTTCAGGACTGAGTTCTCCCAGGTTGAAAAGACCCATAACTCTCTCAATCCTGGGGAATGGAACCTTTCTCTGTCTCTCTGTCTCTGTCTTTAATGTCCCAAATTCTCAATTGCCAAAAGATGTACTCTTCTTCTAAATTCAATTAAAAGTTTCTCAATGGGTCCTTTTGAAAGATCTTTTTCTTTTCTCAACATCTTTTTAAAAATCTCCTTCTCATTTCCCTTTTCTTCTTCCTTCTCTTCCTCCTCTTTGTTCTTTTTCTAAATTATGCTCTCTGTTAACATGCTAGATGGGCCCCACTGTGGGGTACAGTACTTAAATTGATCATACATCCTATTGGTCTCTTACTTTCCTAAGAAGAAAATCATATATTTCTCTTTTTTCATGGGTTTATTGGCTCCATGGGCATTCTGTATCTCTCAGATTGACACATGATATTGAAACGGTTTAGCTTCACTAGTAACTACACATGGTCAGCTGAGATTTTGAGGGCTGGTGGGATGGGAGCAGAGGGAGTCAGATTCATGATAATAGCTCTAAAATGTAACTCACTGATTATCAGATACTAAACATTTTCAAGAGACACCACCCCCTGTGTGCTCTCCAATAGACACTCCCAGTCCTCCATGATGGCATTTTCCAAAGGATGCACCATGTTCCTCAGGATATGTTCTATAAGGAACAATTCCATAGTCTATGCCTTTGGAAAAGGTTGGGTTCAATGAGTTTCTTTACTATGTGACTTTTGTTATAAGATTATTTATTTATTGGAGAGAGAGAGAGCAGGTGGTGGGCAGAGGGGAAGGGAGTGGGAGAGGGAAAGAATCTCAAGGAGACTCTATGTTGAGCACGGAGTCTGAGGTGAGGCTTAATCTCAGAACCCTGAGATCACAATCTGATCCAAATCCAAGAGTCAGACTCTTGACTGACTGAGCCACCAGGTGTCCCTTTTACTGTATGACTTATTAAGGCTTTTTTTTTTTTTAATTAAGGCTTTTTTTAAAGATTTTATTTAATTATTTGACAGAGAGAGATCACAAGTAGACAGAGAGGCAGGCAAAGAGAGAGAGGGAAGCAGGCTCCCTACTGAGCAGAGAGCCTGATGCAGGACTAGATCCCAGGACCCTGAGATCATGACCTGAGCCAAACGCAGTGGCTTAACCCACTGAGCCACCCAGGTGCCCTAAATTAAGGCTTTTAATGACCAAAACATTTCTTCATTTTTCAAGTTTTTAGAATTCCCATATTATATGGGAGATGATCATAAAACCTCTTCAAGAAATATCTCGTGGGGAATGTATTCTACTCCCTGCTGTTCCACAATTATCTAGTCACCTATGCCTTTTGGGCTAGCTAACTTTGAGAGCACTCAAAAGAGCAGAAGTGAGGACACGAAAGCAACTTAACCAATTGACCAATTGATTCCTGTCTTCCTTCTGGATAGGCACCATGGGTTCAAAATGAAAGAGTCTTTCCCTAGAGGTACATTATTTTACTTAAGTCAATTTTTTAACGTAGTTTAACTAGAAGGGATTCCCCAAATGGAAAAATTTGACCTTAGGTGAGAACAAGGTTTATGTGCAGTTGGTAATTGCTCGAGCTTTGAGTTTTTACTGTGGCTCCCTTTTATTTTGGTGCTTTTATTCTTTTATAGCAGAAAAGTGGTTTAATTTTTTTTTAGCTTCTTTGTACCCCTAACAAATTTGCTGCAAGGATAGTGAGGATTGTTCTCTATTTAGGATATGTTAAGATATAAACTGTGGCATTGCAAGAGGCTGTCCAGAAGCAAATATTCGATGTTTATTAAGTTCTTACTGGCTGTGTCCTATACACCCTGGCTTATTCTGGTCACTATTTATTGTTTTATGCTATATAAGTTTTTGTGCCCGAGGGCCAGCAGCTGATAAACTACAGGAACAAAGCCAAATATGTACTATGGTCATGTAAAGAACTAAATAGAACTAATAATCTTACTGAATTTTCAAAAAAGAATTCTTCTAGAATAAAGCCCTAGGCAAAGGGAAATATAATAATAAAACTGTCATGCAATTGACTTTACAAAGATTGCTCACTCTACAGAGCAGTATCTTAGCTTATGACTTAGGGGTTCTATTGGATCTTGGAAAATATCTTGGCTTCCCTTAGTTGATATGCTTTCTCATCCAGAAACACTTAGACCCCTGTAGACAATCATAAGCTTTATTTGATTTTGTGCCAGCCATTGCAAGGTTGTCTTGAGATAGTTGTTATCATTGCCAATAATGACCAGTTAAAAGGCTACTGCTTTCTAGAAATCTTTGAAAGTTGTAAGTTATCAGAAAAAGCATTTCTATATATTTTGAAATTATCCAACAAATATCAAGTGTCTTTCTCTGCAGGCACTGTTCTAGGTACTTGAAATCCAGAAAAAAACAGCTAAACATCAATGCCATTTTCTGATCATAAAGCTACTGCACACATAAACTTATTCTATAGACTTTTTTTTTTTAAGAGAGTCATTAAAGCAAACACTAGCCTCAAAAAGGCAGAGAGATAAGGGAAATCTCGTGGCTTAACTTTAGTTGTATGAGGCTCAGTGCTATACAATAATTACTTCCTTTGCTTAGTTTTGTGTTTGGATGTGACTTCTCTTTACAAAATGTTATTTTGTTGTAGAGAAGCATATTTAATCACTAACTATGAGAAAATATGATAGCCACATTTTGGGGTGATTTAGCCCACATCTATTTTCCTTTTGATTACATAGTTTACTGATCCAGAAGACACTTGACCTATGGAACTGTGTCAAGGTGATGGTAGAGTTCTAGACTCTAGAATATAAGTTCATGAATCCTCTCTATCGTGGTGCTTGGACTTACTTGTTGCCTTTTTATCATGAATTTGGTTATTTAGTTCTTCCTTTGATTGGAGTATTATTATAAAGTTATATTACTAACATTATATATTGAATATATATAGAGAGAGAAATGACAAGAAAAAAAGAAATTGAAGAAGACACAAATAAATGGAAAGATATACCATGTTCATGGATTAGAATTAATCTTTTTAAAATTTCTATACTACTCAAGACAATATATGGGTTCAATGTAATCTCTTCTAAGTTCCATTGGCATTTTTTCACTAAAGTAAAACAAACTCCTAAAATACTTATGGAATCACAAAAGGCCCTAAATAACCAAGAATCAAGTTCTTGAAAAAGAACAAAGCTATAAACATCACACACCCTGATTTTAAAAGCATATTACAAAGCTATAGTAATTAAAACATTATGGTATTGCTACATAGATCAATGAAACAGAATACAGAGTCCAGATATAAACCTACATATACATGGTCAATTAATTTATGACAAAGGAAGCAAGAACATTCAATGGAAAAAGGACTGTCTATTCAACACCTACTGTTGGAAAAATTGGACAACAATATGCAAAAGAACAAAAATAGACCACTATCTTACATTGTACACAAAAATTAACTCAAAGTGGATTAGAGACTTGAATGTAAGATCTGAAATCACAAAATATCTAGAAGAAAACATAGGCAGAAATATCCTTGACATAGGTTTTGGCAATGATTTTTTGGAATCTGACACCAAAAGCAACAAAGGCAAAAATAAACAAGTGGAGCTATATTAACATAAAAAGATTCTGTACAGCAAAGGACACCATCAATAAAATTAAAAGGCAACCTACTGAATTGGAAACAATATTTGCAAATAATATACCTCATAAGGGGCTATTATTCAAAATATATAAAGAACTCATATAACTTAATACAAAAAGTCAAAAAATTAAAAAAAGTTTAAAAAATATACTGAAGATTTGGGAAAGAGAGGAAGATGGCGGAGAAGTAGCAAGCTGAGACTGCTTCAGCTAGCCGGAGATCAGCTAGATAGCTTATCTAAAGATTGCAAACACCTGAAAATCCATCGGCAGATCGAAGAGAAGAACAGCAATTCTGGAAACAGAAAAACAACCACTTTCTGAAAGGTAGGACCGGCGGAGAAGTGAATCCAAAGTGATGGGAAGATAGACCCCGGGGGGAGGGGCCGGCTCCCGGCAAGCGGCGGAGCAACAGCGCACAAAATCAGGACTTTTAAAAGTCTGTTCCGCTGAGGGACATCGCTCCAGAGGCTAAACCGGGGCGAAGCCCACTCGGGGTCAGCGTGGCCTCAGGTCCCGCAGGGTCACAGAAGGATCGGGGGTGTCTGAGTGTCGCAGAGCTTGCGGGTATTGGAACGGGAAAGCCGGCTACAGAGACAGAGCCGACAGTAAGCTCGCAGCTCCGTGTTACCTTGAACCGGTCGCAGGCTCGGTGAGCTCGGAGCGCGGCCGGAGGTCAGGCAGACGGGAGTAACTGGGCGCTGTTCTCTGAGGACGCACTGAGGAGTGGGGCCCTGGGCTCTCGGCTCCTCCGGGCCGGAGACCAGGAGGCCGCCATTTGTATTCCCGTCCTCTGGAACTCTGCGGAAAGCGCTCAGGGAACAAAAGCTCCTGAAAGCAAACCGGAGCGGATTACTCACCCCGGCCCCGGGTAAGGGCGGTGTAATTCCGCCTGGGGCAAAGACACTTGAGAATCACTACAACAGGCCCCTCCCTAGAAGATCAACAAGAAATCCAGCCGAGCCCAAGTTCACCTACCAAGGAGTGCGGTTTCAATACCAGGGAGCAGCAGAATTCCAGAGGAGGAGAAAGCCAAGCACGGAACTCATGGCTTTTTTCCTGTGATTTTTTTTTAGTCTTGCAGTTAATTTAATTTTTTCTTTTTCATTTTTTTTTTCTCGCCTTCGGGTAAAATTTTTTTTTAACTGTTACCTTTTTCTTTTTTAACGATTTTTTACTAGTTTATCTAATATATATATATATATATATTTTACATTTTTCTTAGGTGTTTTCTTTTTTTAAAAATATTCTTTTCTTTTTTTTTTTTTTCTTTTTTCTTTCTTCCTTTTTGAACCTCTTTTTATCCCCTTTCTCCCCACTCACGATTTTGGATCTTCTAATTTGGTTAAAGCATATTTTCCTGGGGTTGTTGCCACCCTTTTAGTATTTTACTTGCCCCTTCATTTACTCTTATCTGGACAAAATGACAAGACGTAAAAATTCAACACAAAAAAAAGAACAAGAGGCAGTACCGAAGGCTAGGGACCTAATCAATACAGACATCGGTAATATGTCAGATCTAGAGTTCAGAATGACAATTCTCAAGGTTCTAGCCGGACTCGAAAAAGGCATGGAAGATACTAGAGAAACCCTCTCGAGAGATATAAAAGCCCTTTCTGGAGAAATAAAAGAACTAAAATCTAACCAAGGTAAAATCAAAAAAGCTATTAATGAGGTGCAATCAAAAATGGAGGCTCTCACTGCTAGGATAAATGAGGCAGAAGAAAGAATTAGTGATATAGAAGACCAAATGACAGAGAATAAAGAAGCTGAGCAAAAGAGCGACAAACAGCTACTGGACCACGAGGGGAGAATTCGAGAGATAAGTGAAACCATAAGACGAAACAACATTAGAATAATTGGGATTCCAGAAGAAGAAGAAAGTGAGAGGGGAGCAGAAGGTATACTGGAGAGAATTATTGGGGAGAATTTCCCCAATATGGCAAAGGGAACGAGCATCAAAATTCAGGAGGTTCAGAGAACGCCCCTCAAAATCAATAAGAATAGGCCCACACCCCGTCACCTAATAGTAAAATTTACAAGTCTCAATGACAAAGAGAAAATCCTGAAAGCAGCCCGGGAAAAGAAGTCTGTAACATACAATGGTAAAAATATTAGATTGGCAGCTGACTTATCCACAGAGACCTGGCAGGCCAGAAAGAGCTGGCATGATATTTTCAGAGCACTAAACGAGAAAAACATGCAGCCAAGAATACTATATCCAGCTAGGCTATCATTGAAAATAGAAGGAGAGATTAACAGCTTCCAGGACAAACAACAACTGAAAGAATTTGCAAATACCAAACCAGCTCTACAGGAAATATTGAAAGGGGTCCTCTAAGCAAAGAGAGAGCCTACAAGTGGTAGATCAGAAAGGAACAGAGACCATATACAGTAACAGTCACCTTACAGGCAATACAATGGCACTAAATTCATATCTCTCAATAGTTACCCTGAATGTGAATGGGCTAAATGCCCCTGTCAAAAGACACAGGGTATCAGAATGGATAAAAAAACAAAACCCATCTATATGTTGCCTCCAAGAAACACATTTTAAGCCCGAAGACACCTCCAGATTTAAAGTGAGGGGGTGGAAAAGAATTTACCATGCTAATGGACATCAGAAGAAAGCAGGAGTGGCAATCCTTATATCAGATCAATTAGATTTTAAGCCAAAGACTATAATAAGAGATGAGGAAGGACACTATATCATACTCAAAGGGTCTGTCCAACAAGAAGATTTAACAATTTTAAATATCTATGCCCCCAATGTGGGAGCAGCCAACTATATAAACCAATTAATAACAAAATCAAAGAAACACATCAACAAAATACAATAATAGTAGGGGACTTTAACACTCCCCTCACTGAAATGGACAGGTCATCCAAGCAAAAGATCAGCAAGGATATAAAGGCCTTAAATGACACACTGGACCAGATGGACATCACAGATATATTCAGAATATTTCATCCCAAAGCAACAGAATACACATTCTTCTCTAGTGCACATGGAACATTCTCCAGAATAGATCACATCCTCAGTCCTAAATCAGGACTCAACCGGTATCAAAAGATTGGGATCATTCCCTGCATATTTTCAGACCACAATGCTCTAAAGCTAGAACTCAACCACAAAAGGAAGTTTGGAAAGAACCCAAATACATGGAGACTAAACAGTATCCTTCTAAAGAATGAATGGGTCAACCGGGAAATTAAAGAAGAATTGAAAAAAATCATGGAAACAAATGATAATGAAAATACAACGGTTCAAAATCTGTGGGACACAACAAAGGCAGTCCTGAGAGGAAAATATATAGCGGTACAAGCCTTTCTCAAGAAACAAGAAAGGTCTCAGGTACACAACCTAACCCTACACCTAAAGGAGCTGGAGAAAGAACAAGAAAGAAACCCTAAGCCCAGCAGGAGAAGAGAAATCATAAAGATCAGAGCAGAAATCAATGAAATAGAAACCAAAAAAACAATAGAACAAATCAACGAAACTAGGAGCTGGTTCTTTGAAAGAATTAATAAAATTGATAAACCCCTGGCCCGACTTATCAAAAAGAAAAGAGAAAGGACCCAAATAAATAAAATCATGAATGAAAGAGGAGAGATCACAACTAACACCAAAGAAATACAAACTATTATAAGAACATACTATGAGCAACTCTACGGCAATAAATTTGACAATCTGGAAGAAATGGATGCATTCCTAGAAACATATAAACTACCACAACTGAACCAGGAAGAAATAGAAAGCGTGAACAGACCCATAACCAGTAAGGAGATTGAAACAGTCATTAAAAATCTCCAAACAAACAAAAGCCCAGGGCCAGACGGCTTCCCGGGGGAATTCTACCAAACATTTAAAGAAGAACTAATTCCTATTCTCCTGAAACTGTTCCAAAAAATAGAAATGGAAGGAAAACTTCCAAACTCATTTTATGAGGCCAGCATCACCTTGATCCCAAAACCAGACAAGGATCCCACCAAAAAAGAGAGCTATAGACCGATATCCTTGATGAACACAGATGCGAAAATTCTCAACAAAATACTAGCCAATAGGATTCAACAGTACATTAAAAAGATTATTCACCACGACCAAGTGGGATTTATTCCAGGGCTGCAAGGTTGGTTCAACATCCGTAAATCAGTCAATGTGATAAAACACATCAATAAAAGAAAGAACAAGAACCATATGATACTCTCAATAGATGCTGAAAAAGCATTTGACAAAGTACAGCATCCCTTCCTGATCAAAACTCTTCAAAGTGTAGGGATAGAGGGCACATATCTCAATATCATCAAAGCCATCTATGAAAAACCCACCGCAAATATCATTCTCAATGGAGAAAAACTGAAAGCTTTTCCGCTAAAGTCAGGAACACGGCAGGGATGTCCATTATCACCACTGCTATTCAACATCGTACTAGAGGTCCTAGCCTCAGCAATCAGACAACAAAAGGAAATTAAAGGCATCCAAATCAGCAAAGAAGAAGTCAAATTATCACTCTTCGCAGATGATATGATACTATATGTGGAAAACCCAAAAGACTCCACTCCAAAACTGCTAGAACTTATACAGGAATTCAGTAAAGTGTCAGGATATAAAATCAATGCACAGAAATCAGTTGCATTTCTCTACACCAACAGCAAGACAGAAGAAAGAGATATTAAGGAGTCAATCCCATTTACAATTGCATCCAAAACCATAAGATACCTAGGAATAAACCTAACCAAAGAGACACAGAATCTATACTCAGAAAACTATAAAGTACTCATGAAAGAAATTGAGGAAGACACAAAGAAATGGAAAAATGTTCCATGCTCCTGGATTGGAAGAATAAATACTGTGAAAATGTCTATGCTACCTAAAGCAATCTACACATTTAATGCAATTCCTATCAAAGTACCATCCATCTTTTTCAAAGAAATGGAACAAATAATGCTAAAATTTATATGGAACCAGAAAAGACCTCGAATAGCCAAAGGGATATTGAAAAAGGAAGCCAACGTTGGTGGCATCACAATTCCGGACTTCAAGCTCTATTACAAAGCTGTCATCATCAAGACAGCATGGTACTGGCACAAAAACAGACACATAGATCAATGGAACAGAATAGAGAGCCCAGAAATAGACCCTCAAATCTATGGTCAACTAATCTTCGACAAAGCAGGAAAGAATGTCCAATGGAAAAAAGACAGCCTTTTCAATAAATGGTGCTGGGAAAATTGGACAGCCACATGCAGAAAAATGAAATTGGACCATTTCCTTACACCACACACAAAAATAGACTCAAAATGGATGAAGGACCTCAATGTACGAAAGGAATCCATCAAAATCCTTGAGGAGAACACGGGCAGCAACCTCTTCGACCTCTGCCGCAGCAACATCTTCCTAGGAACAACGCAAAAGGCAAGGGAAGCAAGGGAAAAAATGAACTACTGGGATTTCATCAAGATCAAAAGCTTTTGCACAGCAAAGGAAACAGTTAACAAAATCAAAAGACAACTGACAGAATGGGAGAAGATATTTGCAAACGACATATCAGATAAAGGACTAGTGTCCAGAATCTATAAAGAACTTAGCAAACTCAACACCCAAAGAACAAATAATCCAATCAAGAAATGGGCAGAAGACATGAACAGACATTTCTGCAAAGAAGACATCCAGATGGCGAACAGACACATGAAAAAGTGCTCCATATCACTCGGCATCAGGGAAATACAAATCAAAACCACAATGAGATATCACCTCACACCAGTCAGAATGGCTAAAATCAACAAGTCAGGAAATGACAGATGCTGGCGAGGATGCGGAGAAAGGGGAACCCTCCTACACTGTTGGTGGGAATGCAAGCTGGTGCAGCCACTCTGGAAAACAGCATGGAGGTTCCTCAAAATGTTGAAAATAGAACTGCCCTATGACCCAGCAATTGCACTATTGGGTATTTACCCTAAAGATACAAATGTAGTGATCCAAAGGGACACATGCACCCGAATGTTTATAGCAGCAATGTCCACAATAGCCAAACTATGGAAAGAACCTAGATGTCCATCAACAGATGAATGGATCAAGAAGATGTGGTATATATACACAATGGAATACTATGCAGCCATCAAAAGAAATGAAATCTTGCCATTTGCAACAACATGGATGGAACTAGAGCGTATCATGCTTAGTGAAATAAGTCAAGCAGAGAAAGACAACTATCATATGATCTCCCTGATATGAGGAAGTGGTGATGCAACATGGAGGCTTAAGTGGGTAGAAGAAGAATAAATGAAACAAGATGGGATTGGGAGGGAGACAAACCATAAGTGACTCTTAATCTCACAAAACAAACTGAGGGTTGCCGGGGGGAGGGGGTTTGGGAGAAGGGGGTGGTATTATGGACATTGGGGAGGGTATGTGATTTGGTGAGTGCTGTGAAGTGTGTAAACCTGGTGATTCACAGACCTGTACCCCTGGGGATAAAAATATATGTTTATAAAAAATAAAAAATTTAAAAACTCAAAGAAAAAAAAATATACTGAAGATTTGAATAGAAGTTTTTACAAAAAGACATACAGATGGCCAACAGATACCTAAATAAGTGCTCAGTATCATTAATCATCAAGAAAATTAAAATCAAAACCACAATAAGATACCACCTCATACTTGTTAGAATGGCTATTATCAAAAAACAAGAAATAACAAGTATTGATGAGGATGTCGATAAAAGGGAACACTTGGGCACTGTTGGTGGGAATGTAAATTGGTGTAGCTATTATTGTGGAAAATTGCATGAAGTTTCCTCAAAAAATTTTAAAACTTCCAAATGTTTCCACTTCTAAATATTTATCAAAAAACCACAAAAGCACTAGTTTGAAAAGATATATTTACCCCCATGTGCTCTGTGGCATTATTTACAATAGCTGAGATATGAAAACAACCTAAGTATTTTTTGTAGATAAATAGGTAAGGAAACTATGGTATACATGTATAGTATACATGGGTGGCTCAGTGGGTTAAAGTCTCTGCCTTCAGCTCAGGTCATGATCCCAAGGGTCCTGGGATCCCTGCATTGGGCTCTCAGCTCAGCAGGGAGCGTGATTCCCCCCCATCTCTCTCTGCCTGCCTCTCTGCCTACTTTTGATCTCTGTCAAATAAATAAATAAAATCTTTAAAAATTAAAAAAAAAAAGAAAGAAAGAAGGTAAAGCAAGGTAAGGGAGAGAGAAATGGGGTCTATATATGCAGCATGGTCAGGAAAGTGCTTTGTTGGTGCTCATTAAACTTGTGTTATGTAAGTGCATGAGCATAGCTATACACACTCATGTGTTTATTCAGCTAGTTGGTCTTTCAGGAAGTGATGACCTGTACTTAATTCTTTTACTTCATCTCCCAGACTTTTTTTTTTTTTTTACTTACTGAGTTGTTAATTATCCCTACACTATTTTTGTGTAAGGAGCATATTAATTATTAAAATATGAATATTAATGGTGTAGAAAAATGCCTACTACAATTCTTGGCACATAGTAGGTGTGTTACAAAGCTAGCTGACTTACAGCATTGAAAACCTGAAATAAGACTGAATTTTGATTCTCTCTCTAGAATTCTAGAATTTAAACCTCAGTGTTTGGCTTTCTCTCTGTGAGAAAACTTCCAAATAATCATAATCATAACTGATCTTACTGAGGGCTTACTGTGATACTGTAATGAGTAGTTGTGCCAGTTCTTTATTAACAACAACAACAACAACAGTAAATGGGTAGAGCACCTATTATATATACGAGAGGCATCAAACAGGAATATGGGAACTATCAATATCCTTTTTGCTGATCAAAACCTATAACCACAACAAAAACACAAAATCAAAAAAATTAGCTACTTTAGTATTACTTTATTAAATTCTATTTTTGTTTACATTATATACCATAGGTTTTTTGTTGTTGAAATAAAAAGAATCTTTACTAGATTGAAAAACGTTATAGAAAGTTGTCCAATCCAATTCTCTAATCTTAAATCAGTTCAATACATTCTAACAATAAGCACAATGTTGGTGACATTTCAGTTCCATTTAAGATAGTCCAAAACAACTGGCAATCTATGATTATTTTAGAATACTATTTTTGATCTTGAGCTTGTTATTGGGCTTGTTGACTGATCCTGGTTTTCTGGCTTGCACTTTAGTTCAGACTAGGGAGTCTGAACTCTTTCCATTCTTGGCCATCTCCCATAGGACCAATTAGTCCAGCTTTAACCCTCTAGAATCTAAACTCTGGCTTTGGTCTGCATGGCCAGCACAGTAAATGAACCCACACTGGCTCTCCACAGGTAACATCTGGGCAAATATTTCAGCTGGTAGTAAAGGATCAGTAACTTAATATTATGGTTTGTGGTTTGAAATTTTTTTTTTAATTTCTTTTCAGCATAACAGTATTCATTGTTTTTGCACCACATCCAGTGATCCATGCAATCTGTGCCCTCTCTAATACCCACCACCTGGTTCCCTCAACCCCCCATCCCCAACCCCTTCAAAACCCTCAGATTGTTTTTCAGAGTCCATAGTCTCTCATGGTTCAAAGGCAAAGGAAACAAAAGCAAAGATGAACTTTTGGGGCTTCATCAAGATCAAAAGCTTCTGCACAGCAAAGCAAACAGTCAAGAAAACAAAGAGGCAACCCACAGAATGGAGGAAGATATTTGCAAATGACAGTACAGACAAAAGGTTGATATCTGTAAAGAACTCCTCAAACTCAACACACACAAAACAGACAATCATATAAAAAAAAATGGGCAGAAGATATGAACAGACACTTCTCCAATGAAGACATACAAATGGCTATCAGACACATGAAAAAATGTTCATCATCACTAGTCATCAGGGAGATTCAAATTAAAACCACATTGAGGTACCACCTTTCACCAGTTAGAATGGTCAAAATTAGCAAGACAGGAAACCACATGTGTTGGAGAGGATGTGGAGAAAGGGGAACCCTCTTACACTGTTGGTGGGAATGCAAGTTGGTGCAGCCACTTTAGAAAGCAGTGTGCAGATTCCTCAAGAAATTAAAAATAGAGTTTCCCTGTGACCCTGCAATTGCACTACTGGGTATTTACCCCAAAGATACAATGTAGTGAAAAGAAGGGCCATCTGTACCCCAATGTGGTTTGAAATTTTGATATCACTTTTGCAGTTTTTTCCAATATAGTCAAATGAGTTTAAGTTATGAGCCAATATGTTTAAACTTTTAAATGTGTCCTTTGAACACACCAAAGTAGTGGAATTTGAAATATGGGGTAGTGAAATACCCCCCAATAGAAATTTTTTTATTAAATTCCATTTTAATTGTACAAGTCAAATTCACACAACTAGCTCTATTGAACAGGACAATTAATAGATCTATTTCCCCTAGAGTTTGAAGTTTTCAAAGTATAAACACCTGTTAATCTTTTAAGAATGTTTTTGTGTTGCTTTTCAATGAAACTTTTTCTGACTACTCAGGTGGAATTAGCTATTCCATCTCTGGCTCCAGTGCACTGTAACTGATGGATTCTTCCACCTCATCATCTCTGATACTCTCTGAACATGTTTATTAACATGCCTGCTACTAATCCCACTCCAGGGACTATATTCCCTGAAGCAGTGGTCATCTCTGATGTTGTTCTCTGTCCTGAGGGTCCAATAAAAAAGAAGGCAGTTAATAAATTTTGAGAAATAAATTTTTGAGTGTGTTGCAAGACCATTTAGAAAAAAAAAATATTTTTAGGTAAAATTGACTTTTTATTACCTATCAGTCACATTCTAGTTGACCATAACTCAGCTCACCATTATAGAATTTCTAATTTTACTATTTTTTCCCACTCTTTTTTGTTCTATAACTATGCTTATTTTGGTATGATAAGAATAAGAATCTATATTAAATCTCTTAATTACAGGTGACTCTTTAACAAAATGGTTGGAACTGTGTCCACTTACTTGCAGTGTTTTAGTTTTTGTTTCTGTTTCTGTTTTTGTTTTTTGTTTGTTTGGGAAAAAATTGTCATTTCAATTTGGATAACCACTTGAGAGTTCTCTTAAGTGGTTGCAAGGCTACCTAGTAACGGCAAGGGAGGGGCTTAGGCAGAAGCCTGACATCAGGGGAAACTAGAGGGGTCCCTCGAGGGCCACTGTGCTCTAGAGGCTCCAACTGCGCTTGAGAGGGAGCCTTTTGAAAAGATACTCGCCCAGCCTAGCACGGGAGGCCAGCTTGCGGAGGTTAGTCAAGTGATTGCCTATCTAGATGAATTCTACTTGCTCATCCAGAAGTGGTTTTCCAGGAAGGCGCAGAGAGGCTGGGAGGAGAGGTGGTTCCTGCACAGTCATAACCTAGGGCCTGCAGACACTAAAAGGGTTCATTTAAATTCTATTTCAGGGATTGCTTTTGCACATTGTGAAAAAGTGTGGCTTCCCTGCTGGTTTTGGATCTTCGAGAGGCAGTGGGTACCCTCCTACTTCTCCTCGGTGAACTCAGGAAAGAAATGGCCCACATCTCCAGAGCCATATCCTCATGGTGAATATAGAGTCCAGAGAGCGGTAGGTGTAGGAAGCCAACCCACACATGTTGCTTAGGTGGTTGACAGGGACCTCCACGTGAGTGGATAATTCTACCTATCTGGAGCTCATGGTTGATCAGCAATAAGGGGCCAAACTTAAAAAATGATATTTCCTGGCCCTGGGGGCAGAGGATGGCTAATAGTTGGTTTTGAAGTTTGCCACTACAAAAGAGGTTGGTTGGATAGTAGTTGGAGTTTAAAAAAAAGGGGTGCCTCTGGGTCCTTTCTGTCTAGACACTGTTGAAGCAAAAGGCAGATCTAGTTGCCCTTGGGTGTACTGTCTAGTCACAGTTTTTACAATATTGTAAAAGTATTTTCTCTTCCTTACAACTTCTTAATATTGTTTTCTTTTCTCTAGCTCTCTTTATTGTAAGAATATAGTATGTATTATATATAGCACGCAAAATATGTTTTAATTGACTGTACTGGTAAGGCCTCCTGACGACAGTAGGCACTTAGTAAAGTTTTTGGGGAGTCAGAAGTTAGATTCTGTGGTGTGTTGGCTCCCCTAATCCCTGTATTGTTTGGGAGTCAACTGTATCTAAGTTTAATATGTGAGGAAAAATTCAAGTTTTAGATGTTACACTAAGTATTTTTGGAAAATCCCGATGTTTTGAGATTTATGAAAAAGAGTTCTGCAGCTTAAAACTGAGGTTAAAAGTGATTGAAATATTGGCTTCGATGCTTTGAAGAAATTTCAATAGATTTGATTTAGAAGAATAATTTCCTTTCAAACAAATTTTAAGAAATATAATCCTTGTATACAAATGAATACACTTAAGAACATAGCTCAAAGCTGGAAATATTAGTTTGTAAGATAGGTAACATGTTTGAGAGGGTAAAACTGCTGGTGCAAAAAGAACAAAAAAAGACTTCAAGAATAAATATAGTCTATCATTTTCACAAATACAGTTTGGAGAAGAAATGATTTTATGTCAGTCTATGTAAAAATCTGAACATTTTTATTGATATAAAATGGTAATGAGACTGGTAACATATGATATGACCCTACAGTAGACTTGGGTAACTAAATGTGTTTTCAATTCAGGGCTAAGCATTTAATAGCTAAGAAAGACTCTCTATATCTTTCCTTCTGGCTTCTGCAGTGACCAGTCATATTCCAAACAATGGTTGTTGTGTTACCCTGTCCCAGAGTGAGAACAATGTGTACATTGAATTGGGGATTTGCTCCTGCAGCACAGTTTATCCTGACTGATATAGCAAGGATGCGGCAGAGGCAGGTTTTAGGTGGAAATAAGTAATTTTGAATAAGTTAACTTGAAATTATGTATGGAAATCTGGTCAAATCATCATGCATCTTCAATAAAAGTGAAATTGACTTTAAATATAATGGGATTCACCCATTTTTTGTTTTAGAGAGTTGGACTAAACCAGGTTTAGGAGGAAAAATTTGAAATTGCTTATCAATATAAATGTAAAGTGGGGACGTTCTCAGAAACTATTTGATATTGTTAACAAGCATCTCAATTTTATTTTGCAGCCGCATGTCTCTATTGTATAGTTTCTGCATGCACATGGTATTCAATTGCATGGGTACAGATACCCTGCCTGCTAGGAAGATTTCCAAGGACTTCATCAATGCTTTTAGGCAATAAGCTTTTAGAAATTGTTTTCAAGTTCAGTTCTTTCACATTCTCTTCACAAATAATTTTTGGTTGATACTTATTTGTTTTGTTGGATGACAGAGCTTGAAGGGAACATTTTATTGAGCTCAGTGGCCGTTTGAGAAAGTAATATCCAATTTGGATGCATTGGCTTTGAACATTTTCTAGGAAGTGGGGAAGTGCCAGACATACCCAGAGCTGTCAGATGTAGAGTTCAATCGACAGGATTTCATGTGGAAAAACTGGACTCTAGAATTCAAATATCTGCACCAAACTACTGGTAGCAAATTATTTTGCTTGACTGATTAGCAAGTACACACAAAAAAAGTATTTAAGAGTCTCTAATCTCACCCCGATGTGTAGAATTTCTTCATGCATTTCCTCTTTGCATCCAAGATCTCAGCATTCTTTGTCACCCTTCAGTGTACTGTCCACTCACATTTCTATCCCTGTGCTTATGCTGTTACTTTATCTAGTATGATTGTTTCCTCCGTTGTTTTTCCATTTCTCCAACTCCTATTCATCCCTCAGACACTGCTCAAAAATTCTGCTGTTCCATGCATGTGCTAGTATCTCAGAGAATTTATTTGCATTTTTCCAGAGCCACAGTGTCTCTTTCACTTAGTTTTTAAGCTTCTTTGAATATAGGAGGTCCACTTAATCACCTTTGTATTCTCTGTTCCTTGTAAAAGTCACTATCATGTTCTATACATATATAGGTGCTTAATACATGTTTATTAAATTTAAGAGGAGTTATAACAAACCTGAAAAATCTCTTCTCCCTCAAAAAATCTTTTATCTGATGTACAAGGCGCTCAGCTGCTCATGCACATCTTTTGTCCTCAGTGCCATTCACTCGTTCATGTAAGGAGATAGAAACAGAAAATTATGTTGTCTGTATCTTTGTAGTATTTTACACTTTTCAACATGCTCTCACATCTATGACCACCTCTGAGGCTCAGGGAAGCCCTTGAGATGAGAAGGGCTAGTGTGATTGCTCTTAAGTGTGAGGTGAGAAAAGAGAGAAAAATGACTGAGAAAGATGGACTGCTCATCTTTTCACCATTGGTCAAGAGCCACATCACAACCCAATTCTGGTCTCCTGACTGGTGGAGATTGTATTTTCTCTTTCCTCTGTCACACTTCATCCCCTTATGAGAATTCCTTGTTCCCAATCTAGGAAGGCCTCTCGGTAGCCCTCAGATTTACTGAGCAGAGTGAATTGTCCCATATCTGACATGTGGCTGCAGAGGGAGACTTTTCTTACTGCTCTGCTTGGAAAGCATTCTTCTTTAAAAGGTATGGCTGGGGCGCCTGGGTGGCTCAGTGGGTTAAGCCGCTGCCTTCAGCTCAGGTCATGATCTCAGGGTCCTGGGATTGAGTCCCACATCGGGCTCTCTGCTCGGCAGGGAGCCTGCTTCCTCCTCTCTCTCTGCCTGCCTCTCTTCCTGCCTCTCTGCCTACTTGTGATCTCTCTCTGTCAAATAAATAAATAAATAAATCTTTAAAAAAAAATAAAAAAATAAAAGGTATGGCTGTGTTTCTTTGTTTAACGTGGCAATTCACAGGGATGCCACATTGATGGTTTTACTTGATCAACAACTCACATCACTGAAACAACTTCATTTCACTCCACACACATTTGAATCTTGTCAAGCGAATGACCACTTGTTTGAATCAGCTAGCCCAAATGAACGAAGAATTTGTTGAACAACCTGCTAAGCTTGTAGTACTATGTGTAGTAGTATCTGGAGAACAAAAGCATAGCTAACTGAACTCTTGGTAAATTCAGATATGAATGCTATATTTTTTAAAAGATTTTTTTCTTTTACTTATTTATTTGACAGACAGAGATCACAAGTAGGCAGAGAGGCAGGCAGAGAGAGAGAGGGGGAAGCAGACTCCCTGATGAGCAGAGAGCCCAATGTGGGGCTCGATCCCAGGACCCTGGGATCACAACCTGAACTGAAGGCAGAGGCTTTAACCCACTGAGCCACCCAGGAACCCCTGAATGCTGTATTTTTTAAAGAGAAAGTTAGTAGAAATAGATTGAGAGTAGAAATTTGGCTAGCCAAATAAATAGCTCCTGCAGTATCCTGAGAATTAGTACACATTAGTAAAATTTACAGTAACTTTCTACTTAGAAAAATGAGATCTTTAATCTAAAAAAGTTAAAATTATTTTCAGCAAAACATTAACTAGTATATTATTTTTACTCCATTATCTACAATATACAAATGCAAATTAGAAAGAATCATAAGAGGACCTCATCCATTCTGCCAACATTTTTATTAATTATAGATAGATGATAAATAGATGGATAAACAGATGAATATAGTGGTACTGCTGAATATTTAGTCAGAGCTAGCTAGGCCTGGATAATTTCTTTGATGATTTCAGTTTATATATATTTTTTTATATTTATTTTTAAAGATCGTTTATCTATCTTTGAGAGAGTGAGAAAGAAAGAGAGAGAAGTCAAGCACAAGTTGAAGGGAAGGACAGAGGGAGAAGCAGGATCCCTGCTGAGCAGTGAGCCCAAAGCAGGCCTGGATCCCAGGAATCCGTGATCATGACCTGAGTGGAAAGCAGACACTTAACCTACTGAGCCACCAGGCACCCAAATATATATATATATTTTTTTTTTACTGGAAAACAAGTGCTTAATTATCTAAATTTTGTTCTCATCCTCGGAATATTTTTTAGGTTGGCCATTCCTATTAATTTGTAACGTGTTGGATAAGGGAAGTCATAGATGTACTATAAAATAAGTTATTGTGCATAATAGGATACTAGCTTTGATGTGGGATAAATTATGTATGAATCAGTGTATATATGTGTGGATTATCTTTAACATAAGACTAATCTTTTGAACATCTAAAGAAGCAGTAAAGTTTGAAGAAAGGATTAACACAGGATTATACCACAAACTGAAGAATGAACACAGACCCAGATGGGGGATGAACTATTCCACTATTAAAAAAGAAAGCATCAAAAGTATATCCAAGAATTATTTAAAAATATCATTAACTTATAAAATTTACAGTGATTTATAATGCACTTATACATACATTGCTTCATTAGATTCTGAGAACTGAGTAGCATAGTTAATATATTTTTCCCATTTATAAATGTGGGAATTGAACTTCTGAAAGTTTTACAAATACCTCAGTTCACATATATGGTGTATTTGAGCACAGAATACAGGTTTTATGATTCCCTGTCCAAGGTTCTTTGTGCCGTTTTATATACTCTTAAAAGGCTGCCCATTATTTGATGTCTATTGGGAATACAATGAATATCATTATTTATATGACTGAAGAATTTATAATCTAATTAGATTGACAGGGAAAAGAAGAGCAAACATTTATGTTTACAAACTTCTTGATATATAGGAGACACTCAATAAGTGTGTGGCCAAAAGAAAGAGCTAAGTGCCAAATTAACAAAAGGCAGTAAATACTATATGGGTTCAGGGAAAAGAATAATCATGAAGGCAAGGCAATAAGAAGAATTGTGAGGAGTAGAAATAAGAAAATAGGATATAACCAGTTCAAATGTCTATGAGAGGAGGGCAGGCTTGAGCCTGACCATGAACCTAGTCTGGCCAAAGCACAGGGATTTCCTTTTGATATGGAGACTAGTGGAGTAGCTTGGCTACTCCAGAAAGTTTATGCAGGAAAGTAATGGGGGTAGAAATAAGGAGTGGAGGAGGATGGAAAGGTTGGAGTTAGATTGAAAAAGTATTATGGGACTAAATATGAAGAACATTTAAGTTTTTTTTTTTTAATTTCCTTAAGTAGGAAGAACATTTAAGTTTATATTTAATGCTGCAGAAAATCCAGAAAGTGTTTTAATTTTGTTTCATTTCTGATAAACTCCAAGATAGAATAGATTTTAATCCAAACAGCTTCAGATTAAGGTTAAAAAAACACAGATGTGTTTTTGAAAATGAAATTCATTGAAATATAATTTATGTTCGATAGAGTGCATCCATTTAAAGAATACAATGTGATGAGTTTTGACAGATCTATACACTTGTGAAACTAGCACACCAATAAAGATATGGAACATTTCCATCACACTGCCATGCCCTCAAAATAAACTGTGGATTCTATTTGACTCTCTCACAACTTAGCTATTTGATCCATTTGTCACTTGAGATTTCTAAACTTTTATCAGCCGTATGCTATTTCTGAGTGTCTCAGGATTGTTATGTGGCAAAAATTAGATAATAGAAGTATAAATTATGTGAAAACTGTGAGGTGCAATGAAAATGTAAGGCCCATTATTCTAAGTATAGTTCCAGGGCTGTGTAACATAGGATGGGCTCAAAGAGCAATCAGAAATAAGAAAAACACCAGCACAAGTACTGTATTATTACAGGCGTGCCATGATTGGGGTATGTTCTAAGACTGAGGACATAGATCCCTTAGGCAAGGAGAGACAGTAGGCCAGATTTACTTATGTACTTCAGGTCCTCTTATTGGGATCGCTTCTCGGCCTTTTGGCTAAGATCAAGTGCAGGTCCTCTTATTGGTCACTTCCATTTCAGCCTCATATGATACTGGATTTCAGCTCATGCGCAGCAAAATCCCAAGTTACGTCAGGTTAGGAATCACTGGACTTGCTCAAACAGCCAGTGCCTCACCCACAAATAGCAGCAAATCAGCAGACCCCTACTTCAGTATATCAACCCACTCCTGCAGGATTTTTCTGAAGCATAACCAACCCCTTCCCACCCACCCCCATAAAAGCCTTTTCAATGACTTCACATTGCATTTAAAGATCAAACTGAAACTGCTTAATGTGATGTATAAGATAAAATCTGTAGCTTGCCTATTTCTTCAGTCTTCTCTCATCATTCCTTAGCTAGTCTATGCATCATAATTCTTCTTCTTCAACCATGCCTGATAAGCTGTGACGATATGTAATACCACTCCCTTTTGAGCCTCAACTGAGGATGGTTCCCAGATCATCATTCTATACCATCAGGCTGATCAGAAGTGTGTGGACTTTGTGAATGGAAAAATATGACCTTGAATCCTTCATTGCCATTCACGTATTGTGGGACCTGTTAATGAATCTCAAGAAGCCTCAGTTTTCTTACTTGTAAAATGAGAACAGGGATAATAGTACTCACCTCCACAGTTTCCTGTGAGGATTAAGTGAGGTAGAAGAATATCATTAAGCAAGGAATCTGACCCAAGCCTGGCTTGGTTTTACTTTAGCGTGGCCATTTATGAATTGTAGGACCTTGGGAAAGTTACTTAACTTTGCTGTGCCTCAGTTTCATCCTAATGTAGATTAGGATCTCTACCATTATCTCTATTGTAATTTATAATAGAAATAGAAATATTAATGTCAAAGTTATCACAACCTCTCTTCTGTGCTCCTATGCTACCACACCTTCAACTGAGTGAAAGATAAAACCTCATTTCCCAGGGCTCACCTTGTTTTCTCAGCAAGAAAAGGGGGTCCTCCTTGGGGACTGTGGAATCATGAGGTCTTTCAGTGCTCTTGGGAGGATCTGGATACGCAGACAGGAGATGGCAGGAGTCCAAGTGGCTACCTTCACTTGAGAGGGCCTATGTCCAGAATGACACAGGGAGAATGTAGGTGGAAGGCAGGACAGCATGGTAGTGAGACAGCGGCAGTTAGGAAATGAGGAGAATTTAGTAGTTCCCTAGACTGGGAAGGTTTGTGGAATGAGAGATCTATTTAAAAGGACTTAATAAAAAGTTCCTTTTCTAAGGTACTATGTAAGACTCTCATATCTCCCCTTTAAAGAATTCTTCAGGAAAGATATGTATCATTCTCCAGAACTTCTGGAGTCAGACTGTTATTTCTTAGAAAGGGATGTGGTGTAGAGTCTGGACCATGTTGAATTACTGAAACCAGTTTAATACAATATCTAGCATACAGCAGGTGCTCGATAAATGGTAGTAATCACTATTATTGATAGGCATTGAATTGTGTGCACTTTCCTGAAATTTGATATTGCTTCATATATACTTCTTCACATTTTATCCCTTTTGCCTACAATACCCTCCTCTGCTTGTCTATCTCATATATTTATAAATTTTCAACTTGTTCTTTAAGAACTATCTAAAGCACCTTTACTTCACTGGACTTGATCAGTTTCTCCTTTGCCCCACCACATTTTCTTATATACTCCACTCTTATTCAACATTATTATGATTCATTGCAACCATGAATACCAGTCTTGCTCAATTACATGCAATGCTTTTGTCCATTATGAGCAGAACAACCTCTAATTGGTTGACCCTTTTAACAACTCAGGTTCCTTTCTGCACTAACAAGACTCTCTCAGGCTATTTTTTCTATGTCTACAGATATCTTTACCCTGACAGCCTTGGGTCCATGAGAGCTCAACCCTGACAGCTATTATCCTAATCTTTCAGAGTTTTTTAGGGCTCCCTTCCAGGACCCCTGGTTAATCTCTGGTCTGCAGAGGGTGTATTGGAGTAACAGAACTCCACAACAACTCCACACCTTTGTGGGTAATTCCTGAGTGGCAGGTAAGGAAGTCAAAACAATGGAGAATTTGGCAGCTATGACAGGCCAAATAGCTAAAAACCTGAGCCTCAGAGGCAACAGATTAATCTTGAGTCCTTGGTTAGCATAATTTTAAATAATTAAGTTGCCTTTTAATCATTTGTTGGCCAGCCAAGGGGTAGTCTGCTCCTTGAGCAAACACATATAGAGGCAGAATGAAAATGCATTGTTGTTTTCCTGGAACAGGAAAACATTCACATTCTTCCTTTTCTTAGTCCTTGGGTTGGCTGTCTTCAAAAATCTTCTAAGCCCGGTCAGGGGGTAGCATCACAGGCCTAATCAACAAAAATTGAGATAATGGGATATAATACATGAGAATAGCCTGAAAAGTAAGGGTAATTTTGTATAAGACTGGTCCCTTTAATTTGGCATCATGTAGAGGAAGATGGCCTTCTGGAAAACCTAAAGATAAAATAATCAATTATCTCTTGGTGGAGGTGGCTGAGTAGAGTTGGGAGCCCCTGATATGCCTTACAGTTTTCTTTCAGGAATCCTCTTAATAATTGGTAATGTTAGAAGAAGGGCTGGTGCTCATCCAAAAATTAATGTAGGTAGCAGACTAGAGTAGAAAGTCAAGATTCTGCCTGTCATATATACTGTCCTATAAGGCTTGGATTCCATCTCCTGATCATGACAAAAGAAAAACTGGTTATCCCCAATTATGAAACTTAAAAACCCTTGGAGCCAGGTTCCCTTTAATAGCGTCTGATGCCTGGATTATTGATCCCTGCCCTTAAAGAATATGTTTGACATGCACTTTATTTAGATGGCCTTTTTTTTCTAGTTAGCATAAGATCCAGTTTGTCATCGTACATCTTCCCCTAGATTACAGTTTCCTGAAGACTATACATTCACATTTCTGAGGTCATTCTTTTTCAACTTCTGAAACCGTCATGATTTGCCCTCTGTAACTCACAGCGATCTTTAGAGAAATTTATTCTGTCTTCACCCTTTTGCTTTGTCCAAAAATAACCTCTTACTTTGGGGTACTACTTCCCTTGAAGCTGTTTGAGGTGGTGACTCTTCTTTTCCACTCTCCTTCACTGCTTGGGCTGGAGGAGGTTAAAGAGGGTGGTTGTCCTCCTTTTTTTCTTGGCTGCTTTAGGTTTATCACTCCTCTTTATTACTTCAGCCCTCCAACTTTCAAAATCTCATGTCATAAAACTGCACCAAGTGAAACACTTTCTTGTAGATATATTCTAATCCTCTTCCTTGAAGACATTACTAGACCCATAGTTATTTTTTTAATAACACCATTATCATAATTTTGAAGGGTATGATCATCATCCATGTAGATTATCCTTTCAGGTCTTTGGACTTTCATTTCTTTGAACTTTTCTTTTCTAATTATCATAATTTCCACTTACCTTAGCTACTCACTCCCACAGGGCAGAACCTAGACCTTGTCATAACATGACTGTAACTTCAGCATTTGCTTCTCTGTTCATTTTCTCATCCTTTCCACCAATTGATTCTAGTACTCCAACTCTGGAAAAAATTTTATATTACAAAAATATACAATTCATTGGTTTTTATTATCTTTTCTCTGCCCCTTATCCCCTCATGTCTTGACTATCCTCTGTTTTGAGTTTAAATACCATGAACAATTATTATTGTCATTCTCTTGTATATACTCCAATCTATTGCCCCTTTGCTGCTTCATCATATTCACTTATCAAAATTTTAACCTTCCTTACTCACAAATTACTATCCTATAACTGAATGTTGGTGGAGGGAAACACACAACCATGAAGAATTGTTTCACCTTAAATTCAGGATCATTAACCTAAAGCAAACTCTTAATGCTGTCTAACAATTATAGTAGATTTTTCTAGTTTATTCACCCTTCAATTCTCTTGTATATTTGTATAATCTCTCCTCAAACCACTAACACACACTCTTATGTCCTTCATTTCACTTTAAGACATTGATTCCTATTTCACTGAGAAAATTTCATCAACCAGAAGAGAATTTCAACAAAGTTCTACCACCACATCTAACCATTCATTTACATCAACTTTCTACTACTTGGTTGAAGTACCTGTTCTCTGAGGAAAGTCCAGATACTTGTTGGTATAATTAGGGATATTAATTATCAGTATTAATCAACAAGGAAAGTCTTATCCTTGTTGTTATAGTTAGGGATATTGTTCCAATATTTTTCCTCTCTTTTGAATATTAATATCCCTTCATCTTCTCTCAGCCCCAGCTTTACCAGATATTTCTTATATGCACAAATAATCTGTTACTCTCCAAACCTTCTCTTTTAGCCCATTTTAATTTCCAGCTACTTCTCCAGTTCTCTGTTTCCTTTTAGAGCAGAATCATTCATAAGAGTTGTATGTACTCACTCTCTACAATTACTTCCCAGCCATTATTTCTCGAATCCACTTCAGCAAGGCTTTTACTTCTGTCCCTCCATTGAAACTACTCTTGTCAAGGTCACCAATGGCATCCACGTTTCTAAATACAGCAGTTAGTCCTTAACCAACTGAGTTCATTAGCAGTATTTGGCACAGCTGATCACTCCCTCTTCCACTAAATACTTTATTCACTTGGCTTCTAGGATCACTTAACTACTGGCTTTCCTTTTACCTCATTGGTTGTTTACTTCTTAGTCTTCTTTGCTGTCTGCTTTCATCTCTGTCCTCTTTACATTAGAAAGTCCCATCCTTTAATTTTTTGTTCTATCTGTACTCAGTCTTTCAGTGATATGATGGCTCCAGGTGTCAATTATATGCTGATGATATTACTTATTGGCATGATAAGGCATTTTAATTATAAGACACTGTAAGTTCTTTTCCCAATTCATTATATTCAGAACCATAGAAGTCCTATTGAGCTGTAAAATTATATTATCTCTACTCAAAATGTTCCAGTTGGCTTTCCATCTCTTTTAGAGGAAATGTCCTCATAAAGGCCTTTGCACTCCTATTACTTACCTAATTTGCATCTCCTTCTCCTCTACCCTTCTTTAATTCTTTGCATTTGCTATTCCTCTGCCTGGAAAGCTCTTTTAGCAGCTACTCACATGGTTCTCCATTTTTTATGAGCTTCAATTGTTTATTAAAATGTTACCTCTGTATTGTGGCAACCTCTTCAACACTTCTCATTCCACTTCTTATATAACACACTGCGGGTATTACCATTTCTATTACCTATTGTAATATTTTTCTTCCACTAGAACATAAGGATTAAGAAGCCAGCAGTAGTTTTTTTCACACATGCATTCCTAGCACCTCTATAAATGTTTGATGGAAAAAAATGCACAAATGAGCTTTATATAAACTAAAGATTATAGCTTAAATAAGATTACTCTTAAGGTTCTCATTGAGGTTTTATTCTTAATGGTTTTGATTCAAGTTAGACTGGAGAATTACTTATACCCCTTCTATATTGAGACACACTTGTTTTAGGTTTAGAGAGGAGCTTATGATTCTTCAGGGTGATGGAAATTTTACAATCCCTAAGTAATTAACATTAATAAAATATTATTAGATGGATTAACTGAGGAGTTCAGAATGGAGGGATTTGAAAAAAAATTGGAAGTTTCTATGGAAGTCAAAAGGGAAAAAAATATTCAAAGACTCTAACTGAAAGTATGCATGGTTACAGAACATATTTGGGGGAAGTTCTTAGGTCTATTCTTGTCATAACCTTCCCAAGACTGGCCTAAGAAACTTTGGTACATAATTTAATTTTGATTTGTGTGTATGTGATCTATAGTTATAAAGCCTATGTAAAACTATAAAGTACATTTTTATCACAAAAATTAACATTTTAATGAAAACATAGTATAATTAGTTTTAACTTTAATGTTTTATTCCACTGTATATGTACGTACGTATGGGTGCAGAAAGGATGAAAGGTTAGGGGTCATTTTCTGTAAATGCATGTGTCTTAGAAGTAAGGGTGATAACTGAAAGCTAGTTTTCTAGTGATTTCTAGTAGCAAGTATTCTACCAGACTAGATCCAAATGACTAGTAAGAAAATAGATATGTTTCATAAAACAAGAAGTGAATTTCTCCAATATTATCCAAGCTACTATAAGCCTTGAATCAAGAATAAATGGCTAAAATAATAAAGGGATTGTGACTGATGGAATGAAGAGAGTCAAAGAACATTTAGATATGACAGCAAAGTTAATACATTCCAAAACCACCCAAAGGTTTACCTAAATGATAAATGGGTTTATTGGAACCAAGGAGTTAAGGAGCAGATTAAATGTACAGCCTCTTAACAGGACAATGGGCACCATAAAAACTTCATGGTAATAAGCCCTATTTAGGATACTATGAATGTTTAAAGATTTTTTTGTAGCTGTTACCTTAGAGTATTGTTAGTAAATTTTCATTCTTTTTCATTATTATATTATAATAAAGAGCTACAACTTTCCCCTGACATTCATTAAGGTGAGAGGAAATTTGGTGAGGATCAGGAGAAAGCACAGAGCTTTAAGTTGTATGATTTTCAAAGAATTTTTGCTCTTGGTTCAGAAGGGAAGGCGAGGTCTGGCCTCTGTTCTTGAAGGGAGAGGGTATGCAAGGAAATCTGTAAATGCCTACACCTTAGTTTAAGGACTTATGAATAAAGAGGGATCCTTGGAAGACACTGGATTACACAAGTCCTTCTTTCTTTTATTTTCAACAATCCTCTTCTTTTAAATAATCTAACCAAATCCTCCCCATATTTCAGGCATCTATTTAGGTATCCTCTGTCACCTTCCTCTTCCTCTTTTCCCAGCGAGTTTTTCTCCTGTCTGTGTTCTCACAGAAACCTCTTTATTCCCCATCACTTTTCATGCTCCTTAATAGTATGTTTTCCTTTTTGTTTAACAGCAGACTATGAACTTGTTGAAGCACTGATTTGTTCACCTTTAGATTCCCAAAGAGAAGTATAGCACCTGGATCATTTGAAAACTTATCAGTGAAAATGTATCCTCTTCTTACTGTGTGTCTGGCACTGGGCTAAGTACTTCACATGCATTACTTCATTTGATTCTCACAATCAACTTGGAAAGAAATTTCAATTATGTCCATTTTAAAGATAAGACACTTGAGGCTTCAAGAATTTGAGTGATTTGCCCTAAGTCATACGCATAGAGTGACAAAATAAGCAGTAGATTTAAAATCTTTCAGAGATGAATCTTGGAACACTGGGGGTGGGGGGATACTTGGGTGTTCCCCCTGCTGATGCTTCTATTGTAGTTTGTATAGACTGCCATTAAAATAATTCTTGTAAAAAATAAATAAATTTTTTCAGAGAGTCTTAGGAGATTCTCAACCACTTTGCTATATTCAAATGATTATTGAATGAATAATTCAACTCTGAGTGTCAGAAAGATCTGGGGCCCATGGACTATAGATCTTATTTCCATATATCATTATGTCTTAGATTACCACTTCCCTAGAGTGTATTAAATCTGTGCATTTAGTGGGGAATGCTGAAAAGATTCTTATAATGAAAGAGCCCGCTCTTGCTCTATGTCCTGAGGGCTGGAGTGGGGTAGAGAGGACTCCTGGTAGAGTTACCTGATCTGAAGTCTCAGAAGAAAGATTTCTTTTCAGGGCACTTGGAGTGTTCAGTCTGTTAAAGGTCCAACTCTTGATTTTGGCTCAGGTCATGATCTCAGGGTCGTGAGATGGAGTCCTGTGTTGGGCTGTGTGCTTAGTGTGGAGCCTGCTTAGGATTCTCTCTCTCCCTCTGCCCACTCCCCCACCACCTCCAATCATGCAATCTCTCTCTGTCCAAAAAAAAAGGAAAAAATCTGTTTTCCTTTTGGAATGAAATTATTACTTCCAAAGCAATGAGGAACAAGAATATCTGTAAGAATTTAAACTTCAGCTTCCAAACTCTACTTTCTTGATGGATAAAAAAGAATGAAAGATAAAGCTATATATCATGTTTTCAAGTCCTGTGTTTAATAAACATCAAAATAAATTCTGCCAAATGGGTGAGTGGGAGTCAGATGTATAATTAAATCTCCTTCTGGAATGTATGCCACTCTGAGATCAAATGGCTAACATCAAATTGGTCTTTCCAAATGTGATCTATTGCCTCATGGAAAGCTGTCAATAGTTTTACACCATGGAAATTTAAAAGAATAGGTGTTTTTTTTGTTTTGTTTTGTTTTGTTTTTGTTTTTGTTTTTAGAGTAAATGTTCTAACTTATTTGAGAATCTAAATACAGATTTAGAGAAAGAAAAATGAATGGCAAATTGTAAAGTATGCTTAATGGAAGTAGTGTCTCTGACTGTATGCAGATTGCATGTTGGATTGCTTTTAGACTTAATGTAACATATGAGCTATTTCCAAGGTTTTTCTTCTTAGGCCTCTCTCAATAATGATTTACAGTAAATGGATTTGTATACCCATGTGATGAGTGACATTTCATATGAAAACCCTGAATATTTGAGTTTGTCCTTTCATGACATCTAAGAAAAAAAGACGGGGGTGGCGGATATCAAGAGATATTCACAGATAGAATAGAGCAAATGAAAATCCAGAATTACCTTTAAATATCATTCCATATAGATGGTTCACTCTATTGGAAAGAGATAAATAACATTTCAATTATAAGAAAAAAAATCTTTGTACAAGCGCTCCCTTCTACTGCAGAGCCCAAAGCAGATGCTATTTTATAAGATTATATCTATAGTAATGATTACAATTCATTAGATATCATTAAATAGCTATTCTCAAAAATCAATGTACTAAAAATAAATACAGTATTTTAAATGCCGTGCTGGTTTGTGATATTTTGTATTCGGAATTTTTTTTAAAAAGGAGAAACTTGCTTTAGCAAAATGAACGGCTATTTTTTCTATCAAGGTGACAGGTTGTAATTGATCTTTTCCAGTGTGGTTAATGAGCAAAAGCAGTTCCCATGGGTACCATGAGGAAGAAACAGTTCTATTGTTAGAAATCATATTTGGATGCTTGGAATATTCCGCTTTTCTTCATACTTAACAAAGCTCATAGACACAATTTTATTCTGAATCTGGTTACAGACCTTTATTGTTTGTTATTTTTCTAGATGAAATCTAACTGTAATCTTGTACCCTCGGTAAATATTGCCTGCCTCAATAGGTGGTACTTATCTAAAGAAATGGTAAATGGATGCTAGAGGAAACAACTCTTAATAAATTTATTGTTTCTTAGGTGTGAGAATGAACCTGGTTTCTACGTTTCTGGGAAAGTTTCTCTCTTCTTTTTCAGTAAGTGGTGCTACGCTATGCTAGTGCTCTCACTGTTCTAATGTAATAAGGACTTGTCCTCCTTTGGAGTTTTCAACTGGGAGTAGGGTTATTTCTCCTGCTGCATGACGAGTGCTGGGTTATTGCATGCTGACCACACTTGCTGTGGTTCTTCCTCTTGAGGTCAACGGTGGTTGAAGGATTCTTAGTTCAGGATTTAAAGCTCAGTTTGGGTATGGAAGTCTTTGGGAGTCTTTAGGTTGATGAGTTTTGTATAAGAGAAGAGTTGTTCTCTCTACTAAACATTAGTGGTATCATGGGGAAATTCGTGAGGCTCTGCTCCTGAATGTTGCCTCTGGATAGAGGAAAGTTACAGAGTGTAGCTAAATGGTTGGAATGTGGGGCTGGGAATTCATATACTTTATTTCTGTCATGACCATGCTTAGGTCATCTACTGAACTTTAATCATTCTTTAGATATTCATAATTTCTTATGAAAGCATGTCTTATTTAAAATATTTTTGTGTCATTATGCTTTTATAGTTCGAACCATTCTATTTTCTTCAGTAATGTTAATATTCATATGAGAGTAGTATAGGATAGAGTTTAAAAAGTTATTGTTGCAACACTGATTTTAAGTAAAGCCACAAGAATAATTTTGAAAGTGTGGATTATCTTTGTAGGCAGAGGGCATGTGTTTGGTTCACATTTAATAATAAAAACAACAATAGCAACAGGGATAATAAAGGCAATAGTAATGATTAGTTGGGAATTCAGTACAAATATTAACTACAAATGGACTGTCCTAACCAGTCAATTCTGAAAAACAGGATGTTTGGCACAATGTTTGGAGTCATGACACAGTTGCAAAAAAGTTAATTCCTTTTGACTTCTGCCAGTTAGTATTAAACTTATGAAGCATGAAATCATCTAATTCTTGATAATAGGTTTTCTATAGAGTTCCCAGTAGAAAACATTTATGCTTGAAACATATGTGCCTAGATCTCACAAACCACAGGAACATTTATTTACAAAAATGCAAGCAGTCTTCTCCTTTGAGTGCTCAGAAACGAAATAATTTTTTAGAAAGACGGGGGAAAATGGGCCATAAATTTGCCCATATCTTTTGTGAAGGCTCAACAAATCAACTGAGTTAAAGCCTGGGATGTATTACATTTGCATATTTATATATCCAAACTTTTGGCAATTGCTACTTTCCCCTCATCTCCATTTTATTCCAGTTTTCTTCATTATTTTTTCTATTGGAGTGGTATGTTTTATTTTTGTCATCAAGTGGAGAGGTACAGGATGCCTGGTAAGATCAAACTGAGATGAAAAATTATCCCATTTCATAGTATGAAAAGATCAATTTTAACATATCAAGTTTCATGAAAGGCAGAGGAGATAAATGCGTCTTGGACACTGAACTGTCACTAACTTATTCTCAATCTTATTTTCGCCTGATATTTCAGAGTATAGTCAGACCCTTATGACAAAGTTCTGGGTTGAAATCTTGAAATCATTTAGATTCAGAAGAAGGTATATCACTACATTTTAGCTCTCCTCATCATCTTTTACAACATGCTGACCACATATGGAAAATAGTTGGTTCTGTTTCTTCTTTTCCTTTAGGTTTCCAAAACACATCATTTTCACCTTCTTTCCAGGAGATTATTCTCTGTTTTCATGAATCCCTAATATGTTGCAGTTTCTACTCTGGGCACCTCTTTAGTCTGAATTTCTATTTACCAATATTTATTCATTGTCTCATATTTTAGAAGTAGTACATTTCACTGTAGAAAATTTAGAAAATACAAAAAAAAGAGTAAAATAAAGAGCATTTCCAATCTGAAAATCCAGAGATGAATGTGATGTTTGTGTCCTTCTCACTCCCTTTTTGTGCATACAGACATAGCTACATTCTGTGCCATGTACACACTCACATACATAAAATTGGAACTATACTGTGAAGTCACATTAGGGATATTTATATTTTTTTAATTTCCCTTGCAAAGTGGAGAATGTTCACTATAAATCATTCGTGTACATTAGAATCACCTGAGGAGCTATAAAAAAGAGTAAAAAATGTCTGCATTTCAGGCTGAGATATTTTTATTTAATTGATCTGGTTTCATGCATAAGTATTTCTTGAAAACTCACCAGACATTTATTTCTATTTCTCTACAAAGTGAAGAATCCGTGCTATAGAAAATTATCATTTTCTTCTAAACTGTATACTTGGAAATGAGTCAGTAACTATATATTACAATAAACTCTTCTCAGGCCAGTTCTTTTCCTATTTAGACTCTGACAATTGATCGCATTCTTTAGTCATAAACTAGATTGGGTTAGATTATAGCTTTCAATTCTTTACTTGGTTCAGATTATAGATTTATAAATTCACGATGCTCTTTTCTAGATGATTTTGAAAAACCTCTATGACCAGAGTAGGTGGAACATGTATCTCTGATTCTTTGATAATAGGTCTTGCTTTGGACAATAGAATGATAGTGGACATGAGATAAGTAAGGACTTCAAAGATGCTTGGTTCCTCATGCATTTTCCATATGCTCTGAGAAGAACGTGCTCCCTTAATGATAGTCTGATCAGCAAAATGGACCCATGTGGTCACATGGAGGGCCCATGAACTGAATGTGTAGCTGGAAACAAGAGAAAACATGAATCAGAACTGTTCATGCTGACCACAGATCACTATGCAAAAAACACAGATGTTTTGTTATAAGCATTAATATTTGTAAGTTTTGTTATGCAGCATAAATGCAGACCAAAAAACTTAACTGGTTCACCCTTCTGGTTGCTTGTTTATTGTCTCTATGATAGTATATGCTGTTTCTCTTTATATTCCTGACAGTTCCTACTTAAAATTATTTTGGTGGCCTCTCCACTCATCTTTTAAATAAAAATGGTGCCCCAGAACTCCATTCTCAGCCCTTAACTATTTTTACTCAGCAAATTCTTCCTGGCCACCCTTTTTACTCCCATTTCATTTCAACTATATTAATTGTGCCTTTATCAATAGCTCCAGAAGTTGAACAGCAAATTCTTAGATTTTATATATCAAGTCTTCAATTTGGTCATGCAGAAATTGAGCCCATTACTTTATTTCCCTAACCTGCTACTCCTTATTAATTACCCAAACTGGTTAAGGCTCCCATTTATACTGTCAGTTCAATAAGAAATAAAGAGAGAAAGACTGAGAGAGAGAAAGAGTGAGAGAAGGAAGAGAGGAGAGAGAGAGGGGGGTAAGAGAGGAGAGAGAGAAGCAACATCATTCTACGCTTCTGTTTTCTTCAACTCCCATAACCAGCTCATCACCTGTCAAACTTCTGAAAAGCTCATGACCCACTTCATGAAGAGCTTCCTGGTCACTCCTAATCTCCAGAGAATTTGGTTATTCTGAATTCTGTGTTATCACTTTGCATTAAAACCTGCATTTGTAATTTTTTCTCACTTCTTTGTCTAAACTTGTTTATGCCAGAGCCTATATTTTCTTTGTTTGATTTGTGTGGTAACCAATACAGTGCTGACACAAGGTAGGCATCTAGTAAATACTTGTTGAGTGAATTGTGTTAGAAGGTATCAGAGGCTGCATTAGTAATATGGCTGTTTTAAAAATTGGCAGTATGACCAAGGAGAAATTACTCTGTTTATTTTCAGTTTTCATGTCTATCAGTTGGGAATGTGCTATATTATTTATCTTCAGCAAAGAGATGTGGAATGATTAACAAATAGAGTCATTTAAAACAAAAATGAAGTGCTGGAAAAATGATAATGAATTAGATTATGGAACTTGGCTCATTGTGTTATTAGTATTCTGTCTGCCTATTGAAATCACATTGCCAAATGATGACCTAATTATATCCCATTTGCCAGATGGTTAATTGTGGCAAGCAAAGAAGATTTGCAGTTATTGTAAATATTGTCTTTTGATAGTAAAACATTTTCCAGAATTACTAATTTATCTTTTAAATGATAATTTTCACCTTGCAACTTTAGAAACCTATTTCTGACTTTAATAAAATCATTATAAAAAGATGGAGAGATGAAAATGATTCAAAAAAGTCCAGGCTCTAATAAACCAGTGCAATATAATTTTAAACAATTTGGTTTACTTTACAATGGTGGGCCAAATTTTGTTTCAAGGAACAGGATGATTTAATATGACCCTTCAGACATCTTCCAAATTTGTGTCCTATTCTTTACTCCTAACAAAGCCTCTGGCTCTGAAACAAAGGCGGTAGGTGTCTAAACCCCAATAAACACTTCTATCAACCTTTGAAATTGGAAAATTGGAATTCGTGTTCATAATATGTAATCCAGGCACAATTTCATCATTTTAATGTGTGGAGTTTTATCTTATTCTTCAGAGTTCAAGGCAGTTCTTTATTTTCATCAAAGTGCAGACAGGACCATCCTGAGACTTTTAGAGCACCAACTAGCTTTTGTTACCTCCCAGTCCTCACTCAGGCTAGTGTAATTAAAAAATAAAAAAAAATACAAAATTTTCAAATAAGTTGAAGACAGTCCAACACAATATTTATTTCTTGTCCTAACTAGTTCTATGCCTTTTACAAAGTATAAAAATCTTTCCAGAAATAATTTTGGAACTCTGCTTTGCTCATTCCCTTAGATTTCTGGTCTGCCTTTTTAATAATCCACATACATTCCAAAGGTTCTATGGTCTAGTAAACCATAGACCATAAAATGGTTATAATATAGACCATAGACCATAATAGTAGCTTCTATGAAAATATGTCTTTTTCCCCCCTGTTTAAAAATTTCTTTGTTTTTGCTTTTAGCTTGCAAGAAGTTTAGTCATTATTCATCTGCTTCATTCTTACATCTGCTAATGATTATCACTTTGTCACTCTTGAGGAGATGTAAAATAATAGCAGAGCTTAAACTTTAAAATATTTGATAAAATTTATTTTAAAGGGATTATTTATAACACTATTGTTACAAGAAAAGTTAGGAATAAACAAAAAGAATTTATTTTTTTCTTAAATATTTTATTTATTTGACAGAAAGAGAGATCACAAGTAGGCAGGGGCAGGCAGAGAGAGAGAGGGAAGCAGTCTTCCTGCTGAGCAGAGAGCCTGATTTGGGGCTCCATCCCAGGACCCTGAGATCATGACCTGAGCCAAAGGCAGAGGCTTAACCCACTGAGCCAGCCAGGAGCCCCAAAACAAAAAGAATTTAAAGCTCACTTATATTCACTGGATCATATGGTATATAATGTCCTGGACCTCATATAATTTCACCTTCTGAAAAGTTTTGCTATACCTCATGATGTTATCTTTTGGTCTCAAGCAGATGTGTTGACAATCAAGTCACAGCTTACAAACACTAATGCTCCATGACAGTCATTTCTTATTACTATCACAATTCAATAAATTAAAACACACACACACAAGTATTTAATCTGTTGTAAAGGGTCCAATATTGATTTCTTCTGTAGGTATCATAGCACTCACCACCACTCATCTTAACAGTAAAATGAATTGCTTACTCACTTATCTAATGAGTAAAATTGGCCTTCATAGCCACTTTCCTATTGTTATCAATCAGCTATTTACATGGGCACAGGGGAAAACAGATCATCATTTATTTTGAGACAGAGTAACAAACATCAAATTTAATTGCCCTACTAGGTACTGGAGTCATAATCTTTACATGACACTTAATGTTTTCATTACTTATCAACTCACTTATAATTATGCTACACTCACAAAAGTTAAGCAGCTAGCAAACAGTAGATTGTTCACTACTGTTTATATGGAGATAAACAAATAGATACAAAACGTGTTTGAGTGAGTATATTAACTCAAATGATTATATAGAATGTCCGTTATTCCAGTTTAGCTTTACTGATATTGCTGAAACCGATTGTGTCACACGTGCATAACCTTATGTGGGTAAAGATTTTATATCCTTTTATCAAGTAATTTTTTAAAGGCTTTTCTTGAGACTTTTTCTAGTGTTGTCACTGCTACCTGCTAACTTCTTTTTCTTAAAGAAGTTATTCTGAGAGACATGAAATGACTACTGTATATGCTAGCATTCATGCATTCATTCATTCATTCCCTACACTTTTTTTTCTTTTTAAACTGTTTTAGGCTCTGGGGGTTGTAAAGATAATTAAGAGAACAAGTTATGCCATCTCAATGCCTCATGTCTTGCAGACATACAAGTAAACTCTGGAATAGAGTATATACAGCACTTCTGAAATATCTCTAATGAAAAGAGAATGAGGATCTGGGAACATAACCTTAATACTTTGACATTTATACTATTTTTTTCTAATTTTGAAAAGATTTGTATTCTATTTTCTAATTTTGAAAAGTTTGTATTCTATTCCAGTAGCTTTCAGACACCTTTATACAATAAGTCCCTTTAAAAAAAAAATTAAATCCACAGACAATGAGTAAAACCTATAAGATGTATGAGAATATGTACCATTACTCCTCCCAGAGAAGTTCTCTGTCACAGATGAAGGCTTCTTAGCACCGTCTAAGAACTGATTCCACCCCACCTGTGTTATATCTAAAAAATGTCCCAAGTTACTTGGGTGATTGCTTAATTCTTTAAAAAAAAAAAAAACTGGGGCGCCTGGGTGGCTCAGTGGGTTAAAGCCTCTGCCTTTGGCTCGGGTCGTGATCCCAGGGTCCTAGGATTGAGCGCTGCATTGGGCTCTCTGCTTGGCAGAGAGCCTGCTTCCTCCTCTCTCTCTGCCTCTCTGCCTACTTGTGATCTGTCTGTCAAATAAATAAAATAAAAAATCTTTAAAAAAAAAAAAAGAAAGGATAATGGCTACTAACCAAAACTTCTAAAACAAATAAATATATCTTCTCAGAACAAGGATGAGAAAAAGACATTTACAGAAAAACAAAGTCTGAGAAAATTAATTACAAACAAACTCACATTTAAAGAAGTAATAGAGAATAGGGATGCCTGGGTGGCTCAGTCAGTTTGGTGTTTGCCTTCAGGTCAGGTCATGATCCCAGGATCCTGGGATTGAGTCCCTTATTGGGCTCCTTGCTCAGCAAGGATCTTGCTTCTCCCTCTGCCTGCAGCTCCCCCTGCTTGTGTTCTCTCTCTCTCTTTCTCTCTTTCTCTGACAAATAAATCTTCTAAAAAATCCTTTAAAAATAAATAAATATTAAAAAATATGCTTCAGATAGGAAATCAGTCCAAATGTATCAGTCAGCTTGAACTGCCAATACGAAATACCTTAGGGTAACTTAAACAACAGAAATTTCTCACAACTCTGTAGTCTTAAAAAGAATAAGGTCAAAGTGCTGGCCAATTCTGACAGCTTTTTTCCTGACTTGTATCTGGTGCCTTCTCCTGTGTCCTCACATGGTCTTTCCTCAGTGGGTGTGTATGGAGAGAGGGAGAGCTCTCTGGTGTCTCTTGGGACACTAATCCCATGATGAAGACTCCACGCCCATGACCTCCTCTAACTTTAAGGACCTCCCAAAGGTCCCCAATCCAAATATCATCACCTTGGGGATTAGGACTTCAACATATGAATTCTGGAGGGACACAAACATTCAATCTATAATAAGATGGAAGGAAGAAATGTAAGGAAACATGAAGAATTATAAAAATTTTAAATATATAGGTATTGCCCTTATAGGTGAATAACAATGGGTGAGTGTTCTAAAACGTGTGGAATTAAAATACATGATATCAATGGCATAAAAATCCTGTGATAGGGGCGCCTGGGTGGCTCAGTGGTTTGGGCTGCTGCCTTCGGCTCGGGTCATGATCTCAGGGTTCTGGGATCGAGCCCCGCATCGGGCTCTCTGCTCCGCAGGAAGCCTGCTTCCCTCTTTCTCTCTCTCTGCCTGCCTCTCTGCCTACTTGTGATCTCTGTCTGTCAAATAAATAAATAAAATCTTTAAAAAAAAAAAAATCCTGTGATAAATAGATAGAATTAAAGTGTTCAAAGATCTTCGTACTGTTTAGAGAAAGGGCAAGAATGACAATATTAGGCTTTGATACAAAATTTACATTTTATTTCTCAGAATAATCATTAAGAGAATAGTAAATAAATATATAAACTTCCAAGAAATAGATGAAGGAAATGTGATAACTTTTAACATCAGTAATGTTAAATCAAGCAAAAACTCAGAAAGAGGAGACAAAATAATACAGAACACCTAAGTCAAATAGGAAACAGTAAGATGATGGATTTAAGCACAAATATATCAGTAATCAAATGTAAATTGATTATTTTACATTGTAATAGTATTGTAAATTGTATAATTTGTATTTTTGTTTTTTTAAAGGTTTTATTTATTTATTTGAGAGAGATAGCATATGAGTGGAGTGTGTGGGGGGAGGGAAAGAGGAGAGAGGGAGGAGCAGATTCTCCACAGAACAGGTAGCTCTGGGCAGGGACTGATCCCAGGTTCCTGAGATCATGACCTGAGCTGAAGGTAGACACTTAACCAACTCAACCACCCAGCTGCTCCACCCACAATTTGTAGTTGTAAATTAAATTGTAAATCACTTAAAACGCAAAGAATGACAGGCCAAAATTTTTTTAAATGCTGTTTTTAGGAGGTTCAGAAAAATAGAAGTAAAATATAGAAAAATTGTATCATTTAACACTCAAACATTACCTAAGTGAAAATTGGTGTAGCTGCATTAATATCAGACCACGTAGACTTTAAAGCAAACAAAATGCTTTACTAGAGTTAAAGAGGAAAACTTAATAATGATAGAGGTCCAGTTCACCTAAGAATGTCCATATGCAGTTATACATTTATACCCTGTAATGTAGCATTAAAATATGTAACATTATTATTCATAGAAACATGAAAAAATTAGATAAATCCACAATTATGATAAGATATTTTAACATTCTCTGTTTGTAACTAAAAGAATAAATAATGTGGGTATAGAATATTTTCAAAACATAATTAATAAACTAGACCTAATGCATGAAACATAAAGTATTTGAGAACTGCAGAATACACACTTTTAAAATGTATAAGAAACCTTGATAAAAATTAACAAGTATCAATAAGTTTCAAAGGATCAAGATTATTCTGAGTGTATACTATGTTCAAAATTCAATTAAGCCAGAAATAAATAAAAAAATTGAGACTAGAACTATCCCTACAAAGAAGTAATAATAAAAATAAAATATCTTTAGCTGAATAAGAAAACATGGATTAAGGGGCGCCTGGGTGGCTCAGTGGGTTAAAGCCTCTGCCTTCGGCTCAGGTCATGATCCCAGGGTCCTGGGATCGAGCCCCGCATCGGGCTCTCTGCTAGGCGGAGAGCCTGCTTCTTCCTCTCTCTCTCTGCCTGCCTCTCTGCCTACTTGTAATCTCTGCCTGTCAAATAAATAAAAAATCTTTAAAAAAAAAAAAGAACTTTAGAGAACATGGATTAAAACTTTGTAAATTAGACTGACACTTATCAAAATCAAAGATCTATAATGTAAATATTTTAGAAAAAGAACAGAGAAAAAATATTGACAGAATATGGAAAAAAAGAAAATACTAAAGCAGAGCACAGAAATTAAAAACTTAGAAAATAAACATATAATAGAGGGATCAACAAATCCCAGAGTTTTTTCTGAAGGACTAACAACATGACAAACTCTGGTGAGACTAATTAAAGGCAACACATTACATATTACAACACACACACACACACACACACACACACACAATAATATAAGGATTGAAAAGTGGAACATTATTAAAGATCCTAGTGATATTAAAATGAAAAATAAGAAAGCATATGAGGCTTGTTTAAATTTTTAGATAAAATTGAAAACTTCCTACAAAAAAACAACTGACATGGTAAGAAACAGAAAATCTAAGAAGTTAAATTTATATTTAAAACATCAAAAATTTATCACAAAGAAAACTTTAGGACCAGATTTTTCTACTGATAGATAAAGCTAAATACTTTCAGAAAATGGAAATAGAAAGACTCCCAGTTATTTTATAAGGACAGAATAACCACAGTACCAATAATGATACAATAACAATGTAACAAAGAAAAATTATAGAACAATATTAATAGACATAGATTTTAAAGAATCCTAAATAGTGGCAAACCAAAGGTGGTGGTATACAAAAAGGATAGTACAGTCACTACCAAATGAAGGACAGAAATGCAAATTGATTTAACATTTGAATATAAATTATTGTAATACATTATATTAACAAAATAAAGGATATGATTAATATAATAAGCTAAATAGTTAAAAAATAATAAAATGTAATATTTGACTGATTGAAATACTAGATACAGAAGGACACTTAATTAGATAAAAGGTATCACTAGAACCCTACAGTGACTGTTATATATAATTTTGAGTTCTCGAAAGCTTTTTCTTTGAGATCGAGTCCAAATATAGATGTCCATTTTTTTCTTATCTATACAATATTATATTGGATGTCCTAACTATAGCAATAAGTCAGGAAAATAAAGATAGAGTTATTGAAAAAAAATTAATTTGTCATTATTTATAGGCAACATTATTGTGTATATAGAAAATCAAAACAATTCTAGAAAAAACTATTAAAACCAGTAACTGAATTTATGAAGGGTCCTAGATACAAGTAAATATCCCAAATTAGTTATATTTTTATACTTTAGCAAATTAATGGAAAATGAAATATTAAGATAGATATAATTTATGATAGCATAAAATACTTACCTAGGAATAAGTCTAACAAAAAAAAAAAATTCAAGTTTTCTATACTGAAAACTCTAAGACATTAGTAAGATAAATTAAAGAAGACCTAGATAAATGGAAGAATATACCATATTCATTGATTGTAAAACTCAGTATTGTCAAGATGTAAATTCTCCCCAAATTGATCAATAGACTTAATGGCATTCCAATGAAGTGTTTTGTTGTTGTTGGAAACCAAAATTCTGATTCAAAATTTATACTGAAATGCAAGCAACCAGAAATTATAAAGGCAAATTTTAGTAAGAACAGGAAAGCTAAGACTTATGTTACTAGCAAAATAATAATTCTTGTTACTAGACACAAATAATAATTATCGTATGATTCCATTTCTAGAATGCTCAAAAAACAGACAAATCTACCCTTTGTGTTTAAAGATGCATGTTTTGTTTTGTTTTATTATTTTTATTTTTTAATTTTTTATTTTTTATAAACATATATTTTTATCCCCAGGGGTACAGGTCTGTGAATCACCAGGTTTACACACTTCACAGCACTCACCAAAGCACATACCCTCCCCAATGTCCATAAGCCCACACACCTTCTCCCAACCCTCCTCCCCCCAGCAACCCTCAGTTTGTTTTGTGAGATTTTGAGTCACTTATGGTTTGGCACCCTCCCAATACCCTCTTATTTCATTTATTCTTTTCTTAACCCCTTAAGCCCCCATTGTGCATCACCACTTCCTCATATCAGGGAGATCATATGATGTCTTTCTCTGCTTGACTTATTTCGCTAAGCATGATACGCTCTAGTTCCATCCATGTTGTCGCAAATGGCAAGATTTCATTTCTTTTGATGGCTGCCTAGTATTCCATTGTGTATATATACCACCTCTTCTTGATCCATTCACCTGTTGATGGACATCTAGGTTCTTTTCATAGTTTGGCTATTGTGGACATTGCTGCTATAAACATTCGGGTGCATGTGCCCGTTCGAATTACTACATTTGTATCTTTAGGGTAAATACCCAGTAGTGCAATTTCTGGGTCATAGGGCAGTTCTATTTTCAACATTTTGAGGAACCTCCATGCTGTTTTCCAGAGAGGTTGCACCAGCTTGCATTCCCAGCAACAGTGTAGGAGCATTGCCCTTTCTCTGCATCCTCGCCAGCATCTGTCGTTTCTTGACTTGTTAATTTTAGCCATTCTGACTGGTATGTGGTGATATCTCATTGTGGTTTTGATTTGTATTTCCCTGATGCCGAGTGATATGGAGCACTTTTTCATGTGTTTGTTGGCCATCTGGATGTCTTCTTGGCAGAAATGTCTGTTCATGTCCTCTGTCCATTTCTTGATTGGATTATTTGTTCTTTGGGTGTTGAGTCTGCCAAGTTCTTTATAGATTTTGGACACTAGTCCTTTATCTGATATGTCGTTTGCAAATATCTTCTCCCATTCTGTCAGTTGTCTTTTGGTTTTGTTAACTGTTTCCTTTGCTGTGCAAAAGCTTTTGATCTTGATAAAATCCCAATAGTTCATTTTTGCCCTTGCTTCCCTTGCCTTTGGCGATGTTCCTAGGAAGAATTTGCTGTTGTTGAGGTCAAAGAGGTTGCTGCCTGTGATCTCCTCAAGGATTTTGATGGAGTCCTTTCTCACATTGAGGTATTTCATCCATTTTGAGTCTATTTTCATGTGTGGTGTAAGGAAATAGTCCAATTTCATTTTTCTGCATGTGGCTGTCCAACTTTCCCAACACCATTTATTGAAGAGGCTGTCTTTTTTCCATTGGACATTCTTTCCTGCTTTGTCAAAGATTAGTTGACCATAGAGTTGAGGGTCTATTTCTGGGCTTTCTATTCTGTTCCATTGATTTATATGTCTGTTTTTGTGCCAATACCATGCTTTTTTGATGATGACAGCTTTTTAATAGAGCTTGAAGTCCGGAATTGTGATGCCACCAACTTTGGCTTTCTTTTTCAATATCCCTTTGGCTATTCAAGGTCTTTTCTGGTTCCATATAAATTTTAGGATTATTTGTTCCATTTCTTTGAAAAAGAGGGATGGTACTTTGATAGGAATTGCATTAAATGTGTAGATTGCTTTAGGTAGCATAGACATTTTCACATTATTTATACTTCCAATCCAGGAGCATGGAACATTTTTCCATTTCTTTATGTCTTCCTCTATTTCTTTCATGAGTACTTTATAGTTTTCTGAGTATAGATTCTGTGCCTCTTTGGTTAGGTTTATTCCTAGGTATCATATGGTTTTTGGGTGCAATTGTAAATGGGATTGACTCCTTAATTTCTCTTTATTCTGTCTTGTTGTTGTTGCAGAGAATCTGCATTGATTTTATATCCTGACACTTTACTGAATTCCTGTACAAGTTCTAGCATTTTGGAGTGGAGTCTTTTGGGTTTTCCACATATATATCATATCATCTGCAAAGAGTGATAGTTTGACTTCTTCTTTGCTGATTTGGATGCCTTTAATTTCCTTTTGCTGTCTGATTGCTGAGGCTAGGACTTCTAGTACTATGTTGAATTGCAGTGGTGATAATGGACATCCCTGCCGTGTTCCTGACCTTAGCGGAAAAGCTTTCAGTTTTTCTCCATTGAGAATGATATTCAGAGTGCGTTTTTCATAAATGGCTTTGATAATATTGAGGTATGTGCCCTCTATGCCTACACTTTGAAGAGTTTTGTTCAGCAAGGGTTGCTCTACTTTGTCAAATGCTTTTTCAGCATCTATTGAGAGTGTCCTATGATTCTTGTTCTTTCTTTTATTGATGTGTTGTATCACATTGGTTGATTTGCGGATGTTGAACCAACCTTGCAGCCCTGGAATAAATCCCACTTGGTCATGGTGAATAATCCTTTTAATGTACTGTTGAATCCTATTGGCTAGTATTTTGGTGAGAATTTTCACAACTGTGTTCATCAAGGATGTTGGTCTATAGCTCTCTCTCTTTTTTTTTTTTTTAAAAGATTTTATTTATTTATTTGACAGAGAGAAATCACAAGTAGATGGAGAGGCAGGCAGAGAGAGAGAGAGGGAAGCAGGCTCCCTGCTGAGCAGAGAGCCTGATGCGGGCCTTGATCCCAGGACCCTGAGATCATGACCTGAGCCGAAGGCAGCGGCTTAACCCACTGAGCCACCCAGGCGCCCTATAGCTCTCTTTTTTGATGGGATCCTTGTCTGGTTTTGGGATCAAGGTGATGCTGGCCTCATAAAATGAGTTTGGAAGTTTTCCTTCCCTTTCTATTTTTTGGAACAGCTTCAGGAGAATAGGAATTAGTTCTTCTTTAAATGTTTGGTAGAATTCCCCAGGGAAGCCGTCAGGCCCTGGGCTGGGCTTTTGTTTGTTTGGAGATTTTTGATGATTCTTTCAATCTCCTTACTGGTTATGGGTCTGTTCAGGCTTTCAATTTTTTCCTGGTTCAGTTGTGGTAGTTTATATGTTTCTAGCAATGCATTCGTTTCTTCCAGATTGTCAAATTTGTTGGCGTAGAGTTGCTCATAGCATGTTCTTATAACTGTTTGCATTTCTTTGGTGTTAGTTGTGATCTCTCCTCTTTCATTAATGATTTTATTTATTTGGGTCCTTTCTCTTTTCTTCTTGATAAGTCTGGCCAGGTGTTTATCAATTTTATTAATTCTTTCAAAGAACCAGCTCCTAATTTTGTTGATTTTTTCTATTGTTTTTTTTGGTTTCTATTTCATTGATTTCTGCTCTGATCTTTAGATTTCTCTTCTCCTGCTGGGTTTAGGGTTTCTTTCTTGTTCTTTCTCCAGATCCTTTAGATGTAGGGTTAGGTTGTATACCTGAGACCTTTCTTTTTTCTTGAGAAAGGCTTGTACCACTATATATTTTCCTCTCAGGACTTCCTTTGTTGTGTCCCACAGATTTTGAACCATTGTGTTTTCATTATCATTTGTTTCCATGATTATTTTAAATTCTTCTTTAATTTCCTGGTTGACCCATTCATTCTTTAGAAGAATGCTATTTAGTCTCCATGTATTTGGGTTCTTTCTAAACTTCCTTCTGTGATTGAGTTCTAGCTTCAGAGCATTGTTGTCTGAAAATATGCAGGGAATGATCCCAATCTTTTGATACTGGTTGAGTCCTGATTAGGACCGTGGATGTGATCTATTCCGGAGAATGTTCCATGTGCACTAGAGAAGAATGTGTATTCTGTGGCTTTGGAATGAAATGTTCTGAATAGATCTGTGATGTCCATCTGGTCCAGTGTGTCATTTAAGGCCTTTATTTCCTTGTTGATCTTTTGCTTGGATGATCGGTCCATTTCAGTTAGGGGAGTGTTAAAGTCCCCTAGTATTATTGTATTACTGTTGATGTGTTTCTTTGATTTTGTTATTAATTGGTTTATATAGTTGGCTGCTCCCACGTTGGGGGCATAGATATTTAAAATTGTTAGATCTTCTTATTTGAAAGACCCTTTGAGTATGATATAGTGTCCTTCCTCATCTCTTATCATAGTCTTTGGCTTAAAATCTAATTGATCTGATATAAGGATTGCCACTCCTGCTTTCCTCTGATGTCCATTAGCATGGT
>NC_081570.1:61092432-61127004 GCF_022355385.1 Mustela nigripes | reverse complement strand
GTAGTTGGCTGCTCCCACGTTGGGGGCATAGATATTTAAAATTGTTAGATCTTCTTATTTGAAAGACCCTTTGAGTATGATATAGTGTCCTTCCTCATCTCTTATCATAGTCTTTGGCTTAAAATCTAATTGATCTGATATAAGGATTGCCACTCCTGCTTTCCTCTGATGTCCATTAGCATGGTAAATTGTTTTCCACCCTCTCACTTTAAATCTGGAAGTGTCTTCAGGCTTAAAATGTATTTCTTGTAGGCAACATATAGATGGGTTACGTTTTTTTTTTAATCCATTCTGATACCCTGTGTCTTTTGATTGGGGCATTTAGCCCATTAACATTCAAGGTAACTATTGAGAGATATGAATTTAGTGCCATTGTATTGCCTGTAAGGTGACTGTTACTGTATATTGTCTCTGTTCCTTTCTGATCTCCCACTTGTAGGCTCTCTCTTTGCTTAGAGGACCCCTTACAATATTTCCTGTAGAGCTGGTTTGGTGTTTGCAAATTATTTCAGTTTTTTTTTTGTCTTGGAAGCTTTTAATCTCTCCTTCTATTTTCAATGATAACCTAGCTGGATATAATATTCTTGGCTGCATGTTTTTCTCATTTAGTGCTCTGAATATATCATGCCAGCTCTTTCTGGCCTGCCAGGTCTTTGTGGATAAGTCTGTTGCTGATCTAATATTTTTACCATTGCATGTTACAGACTTCTTTTCCCGGGCTGCTTTCAGGATTTTCTCTTTGTCACTAAGGCTGTTAATTTTACTATTAGGTGACGGGGTGTGGGCCTATTCTTATTGATTTTGAGTGGCGTTCTCTGAACCTCCTGAATGTTGATGCTCGTTCCCTTTGCCATATTGGGTAAATTCTCCCCAATAATTCTCTCCAGTATACATTCTGCTCCCCTCTCTCTTTCTTCTTCTTCTGGAATCCCAATTATTCTAATGTTGTTTCATCTTATGGTGTCACTTATCTCTCGAATTCTCCCCTCGTGGTCCAGTAGCTGTTTATCCTCTTTTGCTCAGCTTCTTTATTCTCTGTCATTCGGTCTTCTATATCACTAATTCTTTCTTCTGCCTCATTTATCCTAGCAGTGAGAGCCTCCATTTTTTATTGCACCTCATTAATAGCTTTTTTTATTTCAACTTGGTTAGATTTTAGTTCTTTTATTTCTCCAGAAAGGGCTTTTATATCTCCCGAGAGGGTTTCTCTAATATCTTCCATGCATTTTTCAAGCCCAGCTAGAACCTTGAGAATTGTTATTCTGAACGCTAGATCTGACATATTACCAATGTCTGTATTGATTAGGTCCCTAGCCTTTGGTACTGCCTTTTTTTTTTTTTTTTTTTTTTTTTTTGTGGTGAAGTTTTCTGCCTTGTCATTTTGTCCAGATAAGAGTATATGAAGGAGTAATTAAAATACTAAAAGGGTGGCAACAACCCCAGGAAAATATGCTTAAACCAAATCACAAAATATTCCAAATCGTGAGGGTGGAGAAAGGGTATAAAAAGAGGTTTAGAAAGAAAGAAAGAAGAAAAAGGAAAAAAAAAAGGAAAGAAAGAAAAGAATTTAAAAAAGGAAAAAATAAAGAAAAGTGTAAAAAAGAAAAAATATATATATATTAGATAAACTAGTTAAAAAGGTTAAAAAAGAAAAGGGTAAAGGTTAAAATTTTTAGCAGAAGAAGAGAAAATGAAAAAGAAAAAAAATTAAATTAACTGCAAGACTATAAAAAATCACAGGGAGAGAGCCATGTGTTCCATGCTTTGCTTTCTCCTCCTCTGGAATTCTGCTGCTCTCCTTGGTATTGAAACCCACTCCTTGGTAGGTGAACTTGGTCTTGGCTGGATTTCTTGTTGATCTTCTGGGGGAGGGGCCTGGTGTAGTGATTCTTTAAGTGTCTTTGCCGCAGGCAGAATTGCACCGCCCTTACCAGGGGTCAGGCTGAGTAATCTGCTCGGGTTTGTTTTCAGGAGCTTTTGTTCCCTGAGTGCTTTCTGTAGAGTTCTGGAGGATGGGAATACAAATGGCGGCCTCCTGGTCTCTGGCCCGGAGGAGCCGAGAGCCCAGGGCCCCACTCCTCAGTGCGCCCTCAGAGAACAGCGCCCTGTAACTCCCGTCTGCCTGACCTCCTGCTGCGCTCCGAGCTCACCGAGCCTGCGACCGGTTCAAGGTAACCCCAAGCTGTGAGCTTACTGTTGGCTCTGTCTCTGAGGCCGGCTTTCCTGTTCCAATACCCGCAAGCTCTGCACACTCAGACACCCCCGATCCTTCTGTGACCCTGTGGGACCTGAGGCCACGTTGACCCCACGTGGGCTTCACCTCGGTTTAGCCTCTGGAGCGATGTCCCTCAGCAGAACAGACTTTTAAAAGTCCTGATTTTGTGCTCCATTGCTCCGCCGCTTGCCGGGAGCGGCCCCTCCCCCCGGGGTCTATCTTCCCGTCGCTTTGGATTCACTTCTCTGCCGGTCCTACCTTTCAGAAAGTGGTTGTTTTTCTGTTTCTAGAATTGTTGTTCTTCTTCTTTTTGATCTGCCAATGGATTTGTAGGTGTTTGCTATCTTTAATTAAGCTATCTAGCTGATCTCCTGCTAGCTGAAGTAGTCTCAGCCTGCTACTTCTCTGCCATCTTGACTCCTCCCCCTAAAGATGCATGTTTAGATAGTGAAATTTTTCACAATATTTGTTATGTAAATCATATCAGTGTTATACTTTGGAGGAGTGGTAGGAGTATACAGTAATTGGATAAGAGCATGAATTTCTCCCTACAAAATTTTACCTCTTGATTCATAGGTTGGGTGGATCAGTGATAAACTGTCCATTTCTGCTTTTTGTGCATTTTAGGTTTTGTTTTTTTCAATATTTCATAAGGAACACCTTTTTAAGAGATAGGCTAAAGCACATTTGCATATGAGATTGATGCTTTGGAGGAAAGCAATACTATACTATGACAGAATTTAACAACTTCAGCAAAGCTTGAAGTAAGCTTTGAAGGGAGTGTACAAAGTAAGTGACAGTGGAGACGTGGATAACTTTCCAGGCTGAAGAAGAGCGTGTATAAAGACCCAGTAGTGGGAGAGAGCATGGACGTTCAGAGAATTGAGTAAGTCCTAGTGTGCCTGCAGCATGAAATTCAAGAGTTTTACAGATTGAGGTTTGCTTGGCTGATGAAGCTATGGAGAGGTTTACAGGCCAGGTTAATCATAGGAGCTAAGTAGCTATCAAAGGTTTATAGGGGGTTTTGTTGGATGTGACACAATCAGATCGGCGTTTGGAAGAGTGAACTCCAGTTACAGTGTGAAGAATGGATCAAAATGCTATAGAGTATAGTCCATTGGCCCAGTTAGTAGTAGGCTCTTGAGAACGTCTAGGTGAGCATTGGAGATTGTAAGTGGATAGTATATGGGAGTTCTAAGTTTGGAGACAAGCTATGGAAGATTGGTTTCTTGGCAAAATAATGGCTGGTATAATACTAATTGCTAAATCCATTTTATTTCAGAGGATTACAAGCTTCAGTAAAGGAAACAGTAACAATCTAATAGCCAGTTGCATTTATTTCTAGAATTAAGAAAAAACAGTATTGTATGCCCATGTTTCTTCCGTCTGATTCAAATTAAAACATAGAGGCTCTACTTGTTAGGCTATACCAAGCAAACCAGTTTCTTTTTGTTTCTCTTTTCTTTTCTTTCCTTTTCCTTTCTTTTCTTCTTCTTCTTTTTAAGATTTGTTTATGAGAGAGAGAGAGAGAGATTATGCATGCTGGGGAGGGGCAGAGAGAGAGAGAGAATCTCGAGCAGACCCTGGGCTGAGCTGGTAATCCAGCTCTGGGTTTGATCTCAGGACCCTGAGATCATGACGTGAGTTGAAATCAAGAGTTGGATGCTTAACTGACTGCAGGTGCCCCACCAAGCAAACCAGTTTCTTATCAGTTGCAGTGGTGTCCTTATTTCCCCAGCACTACTGTACACAAATAAACATTTTTTTTTTTTGCTATCTGAACTTACAACAATTAAAAATGCATGTAATCTTCTGTATTCTACTTGCCTGACTCTAACTCCTGCCTAAGTCACAAACATGTAGCTGCCCACTGCTCAGTACGGAAGGGTCTGCTCACTCAGTTCCTCTTTGTTTTGCACAGTGAATGATGCCGCCTCCTTCTTATTTAGTGAAATTTCATTTGAAAAAATTGTTGCCTATGAGTCAAAGTTGGCTCAGCAGTTGTCTGGAAATTAAACTTTTCATTCCACTCTAACTGGAGTGATTCATTTCACTCCTCTTTGAGTTAGTTTTTACTCCTTTCATCTTTTTCGTGGTAGACTGACCAACATCTCCAAAATAATTTCTTTTCAGTGAGATGCATAATCCTTAATTTCTATGAATCCCAAAGACCTGGGGCAGCCTGCCATCCCAGTGCAAGTGGAGAGGGCGATGTGTAGCAATTTCAGTTGTTTCACCAGGCACGTAAATGCCAGTCAGTAAAGGTTTCACCAGAATTTAACTCGTAATTGCAGACTTTTCATCACAGCTTTGTCCTGCTCATTTGCATAAAAAGGTTTCTGTTTGTTGCCCTGTGGTAAAAGGAATCAGATTAAAGTGGTTAAAATGAAAGTAATCTACGACTGCAAGTATATGCCTCACGTGGGAACAAAATCCTGCTGGTATTAGACCCACATCTTATACTATTTTTTGAATTGAAGTTAGCTATTTGTTCGTAAGATGTATATTAACATGTGAAGGACCGAACAATTTACTGAACTTTAACTCTTCCTTTTAAGTTATTGCCTAATCATTATTCACTGTATGAACACATAAGGAAAAGTTAAATAATTCATAAGTAATGCTTTGAGAAACGCATTGTTCAAAAAGAGCAGAACTACTTTTGTCATTTCATGTAAGCGATTTCTGAACTATATTCCTTAAAGAAAATAAAATATTAACAAGAAATATAGTGGGTTACTGAATACTTTTATTCTAAGTCCTCTGATATTTCTCTCCAGAACTATTTAAAGGTCACTTTTTCCACTTTGACACCTTTGTTCTTCTGGTTTTCTTAACCATTCTCTCTGGGCAGTAGTTTCTTTGGTCAAATTGAAAAATGTCCTTCCCCCACACCCCGTCTATTTCTCTAGCACTGCGAGTTCATATTGACTCTTATTGTTGTTGTTGTTTTTCCCTTTCCTCTGTATTCAAGTTGTCATAAATGCATTGCGATAAATATTTTCCTGCCTTGGTTGACTGCATACAGTGTGCCTGATCAAGACAAAGAGTCATTTCCAGTGAGAATCAAGGAGGTTAGCTCATTCTTTTCTTTCCAACACTGCATGCTATCACAGAAATTCATGTCAATAAATTGTCCATTAGTGGCTGTAGAGGACTATATGATCTGTTGTGATCTGGGTACTTCTTCTCACAGGATATTGTTAACCCCACAATACATTATGAAGATGATTTAAAGCTCTATTTCAGTTCAAGACTTTTTACTATTTTTGTGGTATATTTACTGATCTGTATTCCTTTAGTGAAAGCACTCTTCAAAGTTGAATATTCCATGTGCATTAATTTAAACTGTGTTTAGATTCCACTAGATCTACATATTTTAATACCGAGTATAACATCAAATTGTCAATTTACTTATGATGCTATAATACTATAAAAAATTATCAACCTCCTTTACTTTGTAGTACTGCTTGGTTTGTAATTATAGAATGATGGTAGAGGGTGGTTCGTGGGGAACCCATTTCTATCCTGGGAATTTGAAGTACCATTCACTTAAGATTTAAAATTCAGTCATTCATAAAAAAATTGAAATGTGGTTCTATCTTTTGTTTAAACTCTCTATTGGGTATGAAAAGGGTTACATTGCTGTGTTTTCTTATTCTTCTCTTCTTTTGGCTGCACCTTACCTAATTTTTAAAATACACAAATTTATAATAAGTGTGAAACTTTCCTACTATCATGTTTGTGCTTTTTGATTTAAAAGGCTGACTATTCAGTATTATAAATATAGCTGAAGATCACATAATTGTTAAACAACAATGCAGAGTGTGTTGGATTGAATCAAATGAAATGCTGTAATGGAGCTGTAGATTTTCCCAAAGATTTTTCTCTTTAAAAATTCAGCCTTGAGTTTAGAGGAACTTGGAGCTATTAGGTTCACACTTTAGTTAAAAGGAGCAAAGGTGATCAAAGATGAAGAGTCTTCATTACCATTGCAGCTATAATAACTGTGATTTAAACAGTTCACTTTCCAATAAGAGTAATATTGAATATTTTGGGTCTCAAAACTCACATTCAAAAGTTAAGTCTTTGACTTCTGTTTCAATGGGACAAATACAATCCTCAATCAACATTTTGTTCATTTATTTAAACCTCTTTTCTTATTCAAGATTCACATGCAAACGCCAAGAACAGTGACTCTTCTTTTCCTGACTAGCCACAAAGATAAAAGAAATATGGGGCATAAAGAAGGAATGATTTGGGGCAGGCAGGTAACCACAAGACATGTGCTTCTTTCAATGATGAATTTCAGCCAGGAAGTTAGATTTGTGCTTATGTGCTCCAATTTCAGTCTTCTTATTGGAGTCAGTGACTGCCTCGTGCTCTCAGCAGTACTTCCATTTTTGCCTTCTTTAAATGGAAGGTTCATGGAAAAAGACAGTATATATGGATGATTTATTATGGCCTGGAAAAGGTCACTTTGGGAATAAATTACTAATTCTTTTTGTTTCTTTCTTTCTTTTTCTTTCTTTTTTTTTTTTTTTATTCCTAAGCATGCACAATTTAAGCAGCTTCAACTAACGTTCAGATAACCACTTAAGAATCTGATTTTTGGCAACTTTTTAAGGAATACTTATTTCACAAGGAGCATGACTTACTTTCCACTTATTTGCATACGAAGTCTTGGTATTCAAGAATTCTGATCTTGTTTTTAGTTTTGAATTCTGTTTTTGTTCTTTCAGTTTGCCAACACTTTTTTTTTTTTTTTTTTTGTCCTAATTGGACATGAACGTTTTACAAGCAAGTTGCAAGCCTCTGCCAGCTCCTCTGGTTTTATTTCATATCTCCTCCCATTTTGTTCTGCCAGAGACTTCTGGATGCTGTCACGGTCATTCATAGGATTTCCCTGATAGGCTGGTTCCCATTCTCTTTGGGGAGGGGATACTAATTTAAGTAATGCTTTTGTTTACTGTTGTCCCCATTTGAGAAAGTATCACTTGTATGAGTAACTTGCACAGAGGTACAGTTTCCTCCCTGTTCAGCTATTGTTTGCACAGCTGGTACAATTTTACTTTCTCCTTTAAACTGATTTGAATTACTTCCTTTTATTAACTATCCTTTGACCTTCCCATGGCAATAGTATAATAACCCTCACACAAATTAAATTTCACATGAGAATCCTGTTTAAATATTATTTTGACTAAACATGCATCAATATAAATTATGCAAAGCATAAGCATAGACCTAGTAAGGTAATTTTAAGGGAGATCGTGAATGGTAAATGGTATTTCCTTTGCCTTTGCGTTATAAAGTTTCCATATATGAAAGTATGTCAGAAGAGATTTGTGATCTTGAAAGAGCACCTTCCAGAGTGGAGATTATTTTTTAAGGGGGCAAGAAATTATATATTTTGGATGTTAAAAGTGCTTTTGAGCTCTGTGTATTGGGCAGTTGTTCAAATGGCTTGCTTTGTTTTCTAAACCTAGACCTCATGAACCAGGGGTGGTAGAGGTCATCTCTCACTCATATCAGATTCACCCAGCTCTTACTTTTTAAAAATTTTTCATCATAAATCATCATTTTTCAGACTGTCTATTCTGTGCTTGCATAAATCTGACCTAACAAGAGAAAAGCCTTCCAAAGTGTCCCAGATAGTATGTCTTAAATTTGGTTTCAGGTGACTGGAGAAACATTGAACTCCTCTCTTCCACATCTCAAATAACAATTGGTGGCTACTAAGCTCTAGTGTGTTGTAGGAGAGAGCCCTGTATCCAGACCTAAGCCATAGACATGATGGTATTATGCCCCTGAAGTCAAGTAAAAGTGGAATTTCTGTCAACGTGAATCACACTCACTTCTTAGCAATCCAGCTAACGGTTTCTTCTCAGCTGTGTGGGGGTGCTCATGCAGAAAGAACAAAATCCCACTTTCAGCCAGGGAGTTTGTGAATGTAACACATCCAAACTCTGTGTATTCATATCGATGAAATAAACCAGGAGACAGTGCTTGCTGTTGATGGCATTCTCATTTAGGGGTCCTGCTTTTCCTGTGCTGATAATTTTCGGAGAGCATAAAGCCAGGCATCCTTTGGAGGCAAATGATTTACGAAGGTTAATTCTTTGGAGGAGGGTTGATTCCACAGTGTGTTTTGTGTGAGGTCACCCACCATCCTTTGAATTCTATGTGTGTGTTAATTGCAGCAATTTGAATTATTTTATTTAAATTGCCACTGAAATTGTAGCAATTATAACAGCATGAACTGTTTCTGTTTGCTTTTTTCCTCTGCTGCATATGCCATTTTGGACTCTACCAGGTTAACTTTATTAGTGCTATAATTTACTCCTCAACTTTTACATCTTCAGGTTTTGCAGAGGATTGGTGTCAGCAACATGAGATTGACTTATTTTGCATATAACAAGATGGTGCTACATAAAGCCACAGCTATCTTCAAATGGCATAGATCATTTTCAGTGATCATGTGTTAAAACTCCTATGTTTTATATTTTAAATGTTAATGTCTAGCATGAGACTTGAAGTGGTAAATCTGCAGACTCTAAGTGTGAGTCTTCATCATGGATAGCTACTCTTGTCCTAAGTGCTATGTGGAATGATACATAGAAAAGCTCTTTAGGAGCTTTCCGTTCTTGATGGAAAATCATCAGAGACAATTCTGACCTAAAGGGATCTTCCTAATAGCAGACATTCACAAATAGAAATTGGATACAATGAAGGCACCTGAGTGGTGCAGTGGGTTAAGTGTCTAACTCTTGGTTTTGGCTCAAGTCATGATCTCAGGGTCATGAGACAGCCCCCATCAGGCTTCTCAAATAGTGCAGAGTCAACTTGGGACTTTCTCTCCTTTTCCCTCTGCCCCTCTCCCAACCCTCTCTCTAGAGACAAATAAACAAATCTAAAAAAAAAAAAAAAAAAAAAAAAAGCTGTGCACCTTTTGTAAATACATCAAAGCCCATTTCCTAACCACACACTGGAGAGTAATTGCTCTGCTATGTGTATCTGCTTGAGAAACAAAGAGGTAGAAAGGACTTCTTTCAAGTGTTTTTCTCCGTACTACTTGAAGGACTCATTTCCTCTTCCAGAGATGGGAAAGTTTTCTTTCTGGCATGATGAACAAGAGCTGAAGGCTAAAAGAAGGCCAACATGAGTTCATTTTCAATAAATATTTCATTTTTCATACTAGCAGAGTCAAATCTAAATATTCTTCTAATAAATTACAGAAAGACTATACATACTGTGTCAAACACACAAACCAGGAACACTCTTAAGAGACGCAAAGGGATTTATAATGCCACTTGTCTTGGTTCACCTGTGGCAATCTTTACTTCTTAGAAATTCTTTCTCACAATCTCCTTTTACCTGTAACACTTTTTGGCAAAGAGTATCTTTAGAAAATATGTTACATTTTTAAGGTTAAGAACACTTTAAGAATTTTCAGAGCATTTGATATTTATACCTAATAGGTCAGTAACTATTTTTTAGAGTATGATCTTTCAAATATTACCCTAAACTGCAAATGATATTAACTCACAAACATACAAATATAAATTCACAAACCTCTAGGTCCCATCTATATATAATCTATTATAATTTAATTATATACGCTGTTTAGAAACAAACTATTCTAGATTGAAATTTTGGTCAAATTTTGTTTTATAAGGAGATACATATGTAATTTTTATGCCAGTTTTCCTAATGTCAAGATTATTATCACCAAGATCTCTACCAAACTTTCCATAGCAACAGGGTAGGCGCAGCTCTGAGGACCCAATCTGTAAAATGTGTCACTATCACCAATCACAGTCTGACACTCTAAAGATTAGTTTACTATGAAAATGAATCTCAGCCACTAGAGCAGACAGAGAATGATTCATGGTTGCAAAATGAAATGCCACATTGTTTCAGTGATTGTAATTAACTTTTTCATGGTGCCAACTAGATACAGCCTTTGAGGTCACATGGTATTTGGCTATATCCTTGAGCTCCTTGATTATAGTTAGACAAGCATAGTCATCCTACTTTCTCTCAGACCACACATGTGGTTAATCTGGGGAATTCTGAGAACTTCTTGTGAACATGAAAGTCTGGAACTAGTTTTCTAAAAGAATAGTCATTCTGAATGCAAGGCTTTGGGCAATAGAATGACCACCTTTGGGGTCCCAGCAATTTGCTTCCTGCTTGGCAGGGAGTCTGCTTCTCCCTCTGCCTGCTGCTCCCTGGGCTTGTGCTCTTTCTCTCCCCCTCACCCCCAATTCTATCTCAAATAAATAAATAAAAATCTTAAAAAAAAAAAAAAGAAAAAATAAGTGACTACACTTGTTGTTAGTCCCTTGTTTACAGTTATGTTTGCTTGTTTTCTAAAGAAAACATAATTGCAGGGTGCCTGGGTGGCTCAGTTGTTTAAGTGGCTGCCTTCTGCAGGGTCCTAGGATGGAGCTTGCTTCTCCCTCTCCTCCTCACTTGTGCTCTCTCTTTCATTCAAATAAATAAATAGAATCTTAAAAAAAAAAAAAAGAAAGAAAGAAAGAAAGAAAGAAAGAAAGAAAGAAAGGAAACCTGATTGCACACCTAATTGTGGTGTAGAAATAAAATGGACCCATGTGAGCTACTCTTGCTGCTGCAGATCTCCAAGTAATTAAAGAAGGTAATTAAGTATTCTGTGGCCATTTTTCACATGGTGCTCTTGCTAGAGTTGATCCAGTGCAAGCACAGGAGACCAACAGAGATACTGCTTTTTTTTTTCTTCTTTCTTAATTCTAATAAAGGAAACCGGTGGTTTCTGTACTTCAATTTATGACTTCTACTTATTTTAGCTGTGTCATCACAATGATATTCTCTCCCTATGAATTTTCTCCCTACTGAAAATTTTGTTTTTCTTAAAATAAGAAATTCTAGTATACCCTAGAAAAAAAATAAATTTACATAGTACATAGTACATAAGACTCCTGAATCTAAGAGATACTTCACTTCCTTACCTTTTACTGGAAAAGTTCATTTCTTAATCTCTCTTCTAAATTTCTAGAAGTTTTATAACTTGTACCACACATTTCGTCCCTTGATTATATACTGCATGTTTCACGTGTTTATATAGTGATACTCGAAACAGGGAGTGGCCCAGAGGATGCTTTCCAAGGACCTACAGTACCCAGACTTTTTCCTGGGTCTTCATTGTGCACTTAGGTAATTAATACCTGATGATTTGCAATCTAATTCTCTTTATTATTTGTCTGGTTGAAACAAATATTTATCATTATTACTATTACTACTATTATTATTGGAATACTTAGATGTATAATTAAAAGAATGAAATGTGCATAGGAACATTTTTATTTTGTAAATTTATATACTAATACATATAAATACCTGATGACTATATATCAGTAGGTAAATTACATGACCTATTAAAAGAGGAAGGGAAAGAATGATGCCATTTTTCATCTGTAAGAGGCTTCTGATACCAGAGTTCTGGCTTCTGTCATGTAGAGGTACTATTTTCACTTGCAAAACCAGTCAACCAAAGGCAAATCCTTAAGTAATAGGTTTTAAAGTTAAGCAGAACAGGGTTTCGGTCCTTTTGCAGTTGCTTACTACATTTGTGACTTTGTAAAGTTGTTTATTTATTCTTTGGTTGAGTCTCATTTTCCTTTTGTGTGAAGAGAAAAAAAAAGTTCTTTCTTGGGCCACCACGCAAGTTCAGTGCATAAATACATGTGAAAATGTCTTGCACAGTACCTGGTGTCTGACAGGGGTTCAGTTAGCTTCCTTACTAACTAACAAAATCTCAGGGACATGAGAAGGAGGATATTGTCCAATATACTTCCTTGTTTTATACAATATGAGGAGATTTCACAATTTTGACATTTAGTCCGATTTTTTACTTACACCATGATATTCTGTTTATTTCCTAATTTCTTCAACACATGTAGGTTGCAGAGCTGAGACTGTGTATGAAATTTTGCCTGAAAGAATTCCCTAAGACAACTTTTAACTAAGCAGATGACAGAAATTTTGAATAGTGTCCTTTTATAAAGAAGAAAAAAAAAGTAACATTCCCTTATGCCATGTTTTAATTTTATACTTACTCATATGAATTAAATGTATTAAAATTTAAATATTTAATTGTTTTGAAAATTATATAAATTAGTGAATTTCAGTGAATAAATATTTTTAATATTTAGTCACAAGAGTTCACACTTCCTAATCTATTGAATTTCCTAACACATATCTCATAAAATAAATGAGAAAATTATTTCACACAAGAAGCACCTTAATCTCTTTTTGTCTTAATGTGTGTGGTTCTTTCTCTGCCGAGAGACTGTGGAGGGATGCCATAGCATGTCCATGGCCATGTTTTGTGGAGAGATGTGACAAACAAAAGATTAAACAGCACTCATCTTCTATCCTTTCCTAGACTCAGAAAGTATAGAAAAGAACCATATAGTAGAGTTATGGCTTAGTTACATAATTCATTGCACTAAAAAGATCTTAAGTACCGTCCTATTCATTTTCCCCCCAAATTCTCAGGACTATCATCTCTGAAATGATCTAGTTTCCTGACAGACCCACAACTTCTGAACGTACCTGTCTACATATTTTTCCCTAGTCTTGCATTTGAAAACATTTATTGACTACTAGACTAGAGATTAATATGGATTAATACATTTCTAATAAATATAGAAAACTTATTAATATATAATCCTTGACTTTAAAGTGTTCACAAGTCAGAAGGAAAATAAGACATGAAAACAAGGATATTAAAGATGAATTTTTAATGTCAAATGACCACATAGGCTTAACAATCAAAGGAAATGATCTGGCTCATATAACTAATAGTTCAAGGTCCATTTTCAGGGAGGACAGATGCTTCAATTATGTGGTCAGAAATCTATCTTTCTCCAAATCTTGGCTTCAGCTGCCTCTGATCTGTCTTGCTTATCTGATTCAGACATATTCCAACTTTGTAGAGGCAAGATGGCCATGACTTCACAGGAAAAAGAGCTTCTGTCAACATAGCTCCATCCCAGAAAAGCCTTCACTGCCTTGGAGTATGAAATGCTATCAGCAGGAAGCCTTGGGAAAAATACTGATGCCTAGAGCCTAGAGGATTAACACCCCCAAAACATGTGGACAAAGAGAGCAGAAGAGGATATATTTATGTATCCAGATAGATAGATATAGATAGATAGATAGATAGCTAAAACACATATAGTATGTGCATAGTGTTGTGTCTTAGTGGCGATAAACAAAAGCCATTCATTTTTTCCTGCTATGCATCATGCTCTGACTCATACCCACTTGCCAAGCAAATGGATATTACAATTTCAAGCAGCCAAGCCCAGGGTTGTCCCGCTGTCTGAAGACCAGCCAATGTCCCGCAGGCAATTCATAAAATGATCATAGCACATATGTGAATGGATATCTAGGGGTTATTAAGAGTCAAAGTCATAGCATTTCCCTTCCCATCAACCTGGCTAACTCATATTTACCTGTATAAAAGTGTCTCAAAGGGTATCTGCAACAAGATTCCGTTCCTGACCCTTCCTTATGCAGAAAGAATTCTTATCCCTGGGAGTTTGTGTGGAAGGAGGGAAGACAGAAGCTTTGTGGTGATTTGCTCTTTTGTTCTAGAGCAGTTGAAAAGGAATTATGGAGGGGTGCCTGTGTGGCTCACTGGGTTAAGCCTCTGCCTTTAGCTCAGGTCATGATCTCAGGGTCCTGGGATTGAGCCCAGCATCAGGCTCTCTGCTCAGCAGGGTGCTGGCTACCCTCTCTCTCTCTGCCTGCTGCTCTACCTATTTGTGAGATAAATAAAAATCTTTTAAAAAAGACAAATATTATTAAAAAAAGAAAGAAAAGGAATTACGGAGATGGTGGCACTTTATGGATGTAGAGCAGTGAAGGGGGAAGATACGCACATAGTTATGGATGGCTTTTTAAAATATGTTATCATTTTACAGGAGTGTTATCATTTTCTATATGCCGGTTTAAAAATTTTTTTTAAAGATTTGTTTATTTTAGAGAGAGACATATGCACATGAGTATAGGGAGGAGTAGAGGCAGAGAGAGAAAGAGAGAGGGAGAGAGTCTTAAGTAGACTCCCATCTGAGTTGGGAGCTGGACATGGGACTCGGTCTCATGCCCCAGGAGATCATGACCTGAGCTGAAACCAAGAGTTGGACATTTTATGAACTGAGCCACCCAAGCACCCCAGTTTTTTTGTTTGTTTGTTTGTTTTAATTTTATACTGTTTTGCTATAAGGATTAATACTGTAGGAGGGTTGTCACAAATATGTATTTAAGTAACATAAGATTATTGGATAGCTGATTGCAGAATTATTAGGGGTGGAGTCTCTCTGTAAACTAGATAAAATAAGCACTGAAAGAAGTAACAACAACAACTACAAAATCCCTGGCAATCAGGCATGTTATCAAGCACATCTTAATAAAGTCGGGTTCCCTCTTCCTGATATTAATGGTGGAATTGTTTTATTTTTAATCACATTAAGCATCATAGAGTTTATTTGACTTTTTTTTTTTTAATGGGACATCTCTAAATCCATGTTATAATGCTTTCTACCTTCTTAAATGAATACACTAAACATTTATAAGACTTATCTTTTCTCCAGGATCATCTGTATCTTGCTGTGATTAAACAAAACCAGTCAGGGTACAAATAACTCATTTGTCAGCCTTCTGGACTTTTTAATTCTTGTATCAGATGATTACAGCTTATTTCCTCCTTTCCTGTTAGGCTATAAGCTATCCCTTTGTCTTCTTGACCTCCTGTTTATATAAAATCATGCTCCCTTTGAAGTATTCCTGTTAGTTATTGTAAGTACTATTATAAGTACTTACTATTGTAAGTACTATTATAAGTACTTACTATTTTAAGTACTATGGAGAATCAAGTAGCTTCGTCTTTATTCCAATTTTCTACCTTTAAACCACTAAAGACTTAAGAATCAGATTAGCAAGTTTGTTATAATTGCTTGTAAATTAAAATTAATAGTCTCTGCATAATACCTACAGAGTGCTGAGTAAGGAATTCTCTGAGGAGTATGGTGCTTTGGTTTTTAAAATAGGTCACATTTGTGTGCTATGTGACACTTTACCAAGGAACTCTGTGTATGCCATGGTATTTTGATGCTCAGAATATCTCTGAATTAGTCAGGACAAGAACATTATCACCATTTTATAAAAGAGAAAACTTAGTTAAGAGAAGCTTAGTTAAATGAATTGCCCAAAGTGAGTCAGATAAGTGGTCATTTTTCATTTTTCATTCCTAGCTGCTCTGGATGGTATTTAGGGATCTAAAGTACCACAGTGTTTGAATTCTAGCTAGATCAACTATTTTTTGTTCTAATATGGAAAGTTCAAATGTCAGTCAGCCAATCTGAGCCCAGTTTCAATTAATTTTTGCCTCTATTCCTATTCTGTTTCTCAAGACATTTCTGGAAATCTTTCTGAGGGTAAGGTGTGTTTGCTTTAGCTATTGACATCTTTTTGTCCGGTCTGTGAAAATGCAGTCACGGGAGAAACTAAGACAGTGGTCTCCCATAGAAAATGCTACTTAAAACTGAAAACAAGGCTTCAGTCTTCCCCTAGCTATGTGGAGTAATCTGGGTCTTATTTCAACTCCTTCTTTCTCTTTGGTCTTGATATGTCTAAGACAAGACAAGCCTTAGCTTTGGAGAACAAGGAATGGAGAAGCAAGCTATTAAGTATAAGGTTATACTTATTAGTCAATGTATTATAATTAATGTAATTATTACATATGTAATTATTACATATTTTTTAATGTAGTGATCACTGGGCAAGGTTGGGATGGATACACCACCCAACATTTGGTTTGGGTGTTGAGACTGATGATAGCACACATTCAACAGGTTATTAAAAGGTTTACTACCCAAGTAATAAGGCTCTCTGGGGGTAGCAGGAAAATTACCTATATATCTCCAAAAATAGCTTCAGAGAACAGGAAATAACAAGAATCTTGGGGTTTTATGGGAACTAAGGAATGGACCTGGGATGAGGGTTCCCTCACATGGGCTGAGGCTTGCATGGTTTCAACTTCCTACCAATACCCAAAGAAGGAATACCTGACTTCTTATCAGCTTTCTCAGATTCAGAGGGCAGAAGGGAAAGAGAATTGTAGGCTTTGAAAGCTGTCAGTAATCAAGTATCAAAAATGGAGTCAGAGAACTGTACCCCTGGGTATAAAAATATGTGTTTATAAAAAATAAAAAATTAAAAAAAAATGGAGTCAGACCCTTTATTATACTTAATAAGTATTTTTAAAAAAAATTTTGACATGCTAGGTTGGTTTTATTAACATTTAATGTGTTATTAGCCCCAGGGGTACAGGTCTGTGAATCGTCAGGCTTACACTCATCACAGCACTCAACATAGCACATACCCTCCCCATTGTCCATAAACCAACCACCTTCTCCCTACTCCCTTGCTCCTGGCAACCCTCAGTTTGGTTTCTTTCTTCTGAGAGTAAGAGTCTTTTATAGTTTGTCACCCTACTGATCCCATCTTGTTTCATTTTTTCTTCCTGATGTCCCAAACCCCCAACTATGCCTCTCAAATTCCTCATATCAGGGAGATCATATGATAATTGTCTTTCTCTGATTGACTTATTGACTTATTTCACTCAGCATAATACCCTCTAGTTCCATCCATGTCATTGCAAATGGCAAGATTTCATTTCTTTTCATGGATGCATAGTATTGCATTGTGTGTGTGTGTGTGTGTGTGTTATATATATATATATATATATATATATATATATATATATAACCTCTTTATCCATTCATCTGTTGATGGACACCTAGGTCCTTTCCATAGTTTGGCTATTGTGGACATTGCTGCTATAAACATTTGGGTGCATGTGCCCCTTTAGATCACTACATCTGTATCTTTAGGGTAAATACCCAGTAGTATGATTGCTGGGTCATAGGGTAGCTCTATTTTCAACTTTTTGAGGAACCTCCATGCTGTTTTCCAGAGTGACTACACCAGCTTTCATTCCCACCAACAGTGTAGGAGGGTTCCCCTTTCTCTGCAGCCTCACCAGCAACTGTCATTCCCTGACTTATTAATTTTAGCCATTTAGACATTCTGGTATCTCACTGTGGTTTTGATTGTATTTCCCTGATGCCGAGTGATATGGAACACTTTTTCACGTGTCTGTTGGCCATCTGGATATTCTTTGCAGAAATGTCTGTTCATGTCCTCTGCCCATTTCTTGATTGGATTATTTGTTCTTTGGGTGTTCAGTTGGATAAGTTCTTTATAGATTTTGGTATTAGCTCTTTATCTGATATGTCATTTGCAAATATCTTTTCCCATTCTGCCAGCTGTGTTTTGGTTTTGTTGACTGATGCCTATGCTGTGCAAAAGCTTTTGATCTTGATGAAGTCCCAATAGTTCATTTTTGCCCTCACTTCCCTTGCCTTTGGTGATGTTTCTAGGAAGAAGTTGCTACGGCTGAGGTTGAAGAGGTTGCTGCCTGTGTTCTCCTCTAGGATTTTGTTGGACTCATGTGTCACATTGAGGTCTTTCATCCATTTTGAGTCTATTTTTGTGTGTGGTGTAAGGAAATGGTCTAGTTTCATTCTTCTACATGTGGTTGTCCAATTTTCCCAACACCATTTGTGAAGAGACTGTCTTTTTCCCATTAGACATTCTTTCCTGCTTTGTCAAAGATGAGTTGGCCATAGAGTTGAGGGTCTATTTCTGGGTTCTCTATTCTGTTTCATTGATCTATATGTCTGTTCTTGTGCCATGCTGTCTTGATGATGACAGATTTGTAATAGAGCTTGAAGTCTGGAATTGTGATGCCACCAACTTTTGCTTTCTTTGTCAACATTCCTCTGAGTAGTTGAGGTCTTTTCTGGTTCCATACAAATTTTAGGATTATTTGTTCCATTAAAAAAAAAAATCAATGGTATTTTGATAAGGATTGCATTAAACGTGTAGATTGCCTTAGGTAGCATAGACATTTTTATAATATTTGTTATTCCAATCCATGAGCATGGAACATTTTTCCATTTCTTTGTGTCTCCTCAATTTCTTTCATGAGTACTTTATAGTTTTCTGAGTATAGATTTTTTGCCTCTTTGGTTAGGTTTATTCCTAGGTATCTTAGGGTTTTGGATGCAATTGTAAATGGGGTTGACTCCTTAATTTCTCTTTCTTCTGTCTTGTTGGTGTATAGAAATGCAACTGATTTCTGTGCATTGATTTTATATCCTGACACTTTACTGAATTTCTGTACAAGTTCTAGTAGAATTGGAGTGTGGTCTTTGGGTTTTCCCCATAAAGTAACATATCATCTGCAATGAGTGATAGTTTGACTTCTTTTTTGCGGATTTGGATGCCTTTAATTTCTTTTTGTTGTCTGATTGCTGAGGTGAGGACTTCTAGTACTATGTGCAATAACAGTGATGACAATGGATATCCCTGAGGGCTTCCTGATCTTAGCGTAAAAGTTCTTAGGTTTTCTCCATTGAGAATGATATTTGTGGTGGATTTTTCATAGATGGTTTTGATGATATTGAGGTATGTACCCTCTATCCCTATACTGTGAAGAGTTTTGATTAAGAAAAAAATGCTATACCGGGGCGCCTGGGTGGCTCAGTGGGTTAAGCCATTGCCTTCGGCTCAGGTCATGATCCCAGAGTCCTGGGATTGAGCCCCACATCGGGCTCTCTGCTCAGAAGGGAGCCTGCTTCCTCCTCTCTCTCTGCCTGCCTCTCTGCCTGCTTGTCATCTCTCTCTGTCAAATAAAAAAAAAAAAACTTTAAAAAAAATGCTATACCTTGTCCAATGATTTTTCAGCATCTATTTAGAATATCCTATGGTTCTTGTTCTTTCTTTTATTAATGTGTTGTATCACATTGATTGATTTGTGGATGTTGAACCAACCTTGCAGCCCTGGAATAAATCCCACTTGGTTGTGGTGAATAATCCTTTTAATGTACTGTTGGATCCTATTGATTAGTATTTTGGTGAGAATTTTTGCATCTGTGTTCATCAAGGATATTGGTCTGTAATTCTCTTTTTTGATGGGGTTTTTGGCTTTGGGATCAAGGTGATGCTGGCCTCATAAAATGAGTTTGGAAGTTTTCCTTCCATTTCTATTTTTTGAAACAGTTTCAGGAGAATAGGAATTAATTCTTCTTTAAATGTTTGGTAGAATTCCCCTGGAAGCCATCTGGTCCTGGGCTTTTGTTTGGAGATTTTTGATGACTGTTTCAATCTCCTTACTGGTTAGGGGGCCGGTTCAGGTTTTCTTTATCTTCCTGGTTCAGTTTTGGTAGTTTATATGTCTCCAGGAATGCATTCATTTCCTTTAGATTGTCAAATTTGCTGGCATATAATTGCTCATAGTATGTTCTTATAACTGTTTGCATTTCTTTGGTGTTAGTTGTGATCTCTCCTCTTTCATTCATGATTTTATTTACTTGGGTCCTTTCTCTTTTCTTTTTGTTAAGTCTGGCCAGGGGTTTATCAATCTTATTAATTCTTTCAAAGAACCAGATCTTAGTTTCATTGATCTGTTCTACTGGTTTTTGTTTTGTTTTGTTTTGGTTTGGTTTGGTTTCTACTTCATCGATTTCTGCTCTGATCTTTATTATTTCTCTTCTCCTGCTGGGTTTATGCTTTCTTTACTGTTCTTTCTTCAGTTCCTTTAGGTGTAGGGTTAGATTATGTATTTGAGACCTTTCTTGTTTCTTGAGAAAGATTTGTGTCTCTATATATTTTCCTCTCAGGTCTGCCTTTGCTGCATCCCACAGAGTTTGAACAGTTGTGTTTCATTATCATTTGTTTTCATGAGTTTCTTCAATTCTTGCTTAATTTCTCATTTGACCCATTCATTCTTTTGAAGGATACTGTTTAGTCTCCATGTAATTGGGTTCTTTCCAAATTTCCTCTTGTGATTGAGTTCTAGCTTCAGAGCATTGTGGTCTGAAAATATGCAGGGAATGATCCCAATCTTTTGATACCGGTTGAGTCCTGATTTAGGACAGAGGATGTGATCTATTCTGGATAATGTTCCATGTGCACTAGAGAAGAATGTGTATTCTGTTGCTTTGGGATGTTCTGAATATATCTGTGATGTCCATCTGATCCAGTGTGTCACTTAAGGCCTTTATTTCCTTGTTGATCTTTTGCTTGGATGATCTGTCCATTTCAGTGAGGGGCGTGTTAAAAGTCCCCTACTATTATTGTATTATTGTTGATGTGTTTGTTGATGTGTTTCTTTGATTTTGTTATTAATTGGTTTATATAGTTGGCTGCTCCCACATTGGGGGCATAGATATTTAAAATTGTTAGATCTTCTTGTTGGACAGATCCTTTAAGTATGATATAGTGTCTTTCCTCATCTTTTATTATAGTCTTTGGCTGAAAATCCAATTTATCTGATATAAGGATTGCCACCCCAGCTTTCTTTTGATGTCTATTAGCATGGTAAATTGTTTTCCACCCACCTCACTTTAAATCTGGAGGGTCTAGAATGAGTTTCTTGTATACAGCATGTTGACAGGTTTTTGTTTTTTATCCATTATGATACCCTGTGTCTTTTAGTTGGGGGCATTTAGCCTATTTGCATTCAGGATAACTATGAAAAGATATGAATTTAGTGCCATTGTATTGCCTGTAAGGTTATTGTTACTATATATTATTTCTGTTCCTTTCTGATCTACTACTTTTAGGCTGTCTCTTTGCTTAGAGGACCCTTTTCAATATTTCCTCTAGGACTGGTTTGGTTTTACAAATTCCTTTAGGTTTTGTTTGTCCTGGAAGCTTTTTATCTCTCCTTCTATTTTCAGTGATAGCCTAGCTGGATACAGTATTCTTGACTGCATGTTTTTCTCATTAATGCTCTGAATATATCATGCCAGTTCTTTCTGGCCTGCCAGGTCTCTGTGTATAATTCTGCTGCCAATCTAATATTTTTACCATTGTATGTTATAGACTTCTGTCCCGGGCTGCTTTCAGGATTTTCTGTTTGTCACTAAGACTCATCAGTTTTACTATTAGATGATGTTGTGTGGACCTAATTTTGTTGGTTTTGAAGGGGTTCTCTCTGTCTCTTGCATTTTTATGCTTATTTCCTTTGCCATATTAGGGAATTTATCTATAATAATTTGCTCCAATATACCTTCTGTCCCCCTCTCTCTCTCTTCTTCTTCTGGAATCCCGGTTATTCTAATATTGTTTCATTTGTGGTATCACTTATCCCTCGAATTCTCCTCTTGTGGTCCATTAGTTGTTTGTCTCTCTTTTGCTCAGCTTCTTTATTCTCTGTCATTTGGTATTCTATATCACTAATTCTCTCTTCTGCCTCATTTATTGTACCAGTAAGAGCCTCCATTTTTTATTAACAGCTTTTGTAAATTTTAGTTTGGTTAGATTTTAGTTCTTTTATTTTTCCAGAAAGGGTTTCTATTTCTCCAGACAGGGTTTCTCTAAGATCTTCCATGCCTTTAACGAGCCTAGCTAGCACCTTGAGAATCGTCATTCTGAACTTTAGATCTGACATATTGCCAATGATTGTATTAATTAGGTCCCTAGCCTTCAGTACTGCCTCGTGTTTTTTTTTTCTATGGTGAGTTTTTCCACCTTGTCATTTTATCCAGATAAGAATATATGAATGAGAGAATAAAATACTAGAAGAATGAGCAAGACCCCAGAAATATGTATGCCAGCCAAATCTGAAGAGACCCAAGTTGGGGGAGAAGAAAGGGGGTAAAAAGAAGTTTAAAAATTAAAAAAAAATATATATATATAATATATTATATATATTATATATATATAATATATACATACATACATACATGTATGTAGGTGAGTGTGTGTGTGTGTGTGTGTGAATAGAACAGAGCCATGCACTTGATTTTGGGTACATTTTGGTCTCTTAGAAGAAAATATATCCAAAATTTTAAAGAAAGATAAACTTATATATATACAAAAATAAGGGTAAACACGAAGGGATGGAATATGCCTGTAAAGATGAAAATTTTAAAAAAATTCTAAAAAAGGAATAGGTAAGATAAGTTGATTTGAAAAAGAAGGAAAAATAAAGTGGAGAGAATTTGCTCAGGCTGGAGTCTAGAACAAAGCCCTGTGCTAGATTTAGGCTATACTTTGAGCTATTAGAAGAAATTGTATCCTAAAAATTTTTTAGAAAAAAAGCCCTATACATATATGAAAAATAAAATTAGATACAATGAAGGGTAAAATATAACTATAATAATGAAGGTTTAAAAAGATTTTTTTTTTCTTTTAGAAAAGTATTGTTAAGATAAACTAGTTAAAAATGTTAAAAGTGGAAAGAGGAAAAGTTAAAAAAAATTAGAATAAGAAAAAGACAAATTAAAAAAAATTAATTAGCTTTACAAGACTAAAGAATCATGGGTCGAAAGCCATGAATTCCATGCTTTGCTTTCTCCACCTCTGGAATTCCACTGTTCTTGGTCAGTGAGCTTGGTCTTGGCTGGATGTTCTTGCTGATATTCTGTGGGAGGGGCCTGTTTCTGTGATTCTCAAATCTCTTTGCCCAAGGTGGAATGCGCCGGCCTTGCCAGGGACCAGGCTAAATAATCTGCTCGGGTTCGCTCTCGGGAGTTTTTGTTCCCTGAATGCTTTCTGTAGTGCTCTGGAGGATGGGAATGAAAATGGTGGCTTTACAATCTCCAGCCCAGTGGAACTGAGAACTTGGGGCCCCACTGCTTAGTACATCCCCAGAGAAAAGCGCTCAATCATTCCTACCTCCCTGGCCTCCAGCTGTGCTCCAAGCTTACCCAGCCTGTGTCAGAGTGTTTCTGTCTCTGGCACAGAGCCCCATTTGGAGTCTTCAAACCCAGCAGATTCCTGTCACTCTGCTCTTCTTGCAGATGAAAGTGGGTATCCCCGGACCTCCACTTGTAGTGTCCCTGCTCAAAGAGCAGTGGTGTAACTGTGTTGCTGATCACAGTTTAAGGTAACCCTGAGATGAGAGCTCACTCCTTGGCTCCGTCTCTGTAGCCAGCTTCCTCGTTCTGATACCTATGAGCTCTGCCACATGCAGACACCCCTGATCCTTCTTTGACCCTGCGGGACCTGAGACCACACAGTCTCCATGAGGGCTCCACTCCCACTTATCCTCTAGATTGATATCCCTCATGGAGCAGACTTTTAAAAATTCAAATTTTGTGCTCCATGATTCCATTGCTTGCTGTGAGCTGGCCTCTCCTGCCACAGTCTATCTTTCCGTTGGTTTGAATTCAGTTCTCCATATGTCCTACTTTCAGAAAGTGGTCAATTTTCTGTTTCTAGAATTGATGCTCTTCTCTTCAATATCCTGTTGGTTTGTAGGTGTTTGGAATATTTTGATAACTTTCTAGCTGAACTCTTGCAACCTGATGTCATCTCAATCTGCTATTCCTCTGCCATCTGGACACCGCTCAATCTAATATGCCTCATAAATATTTAAGCAGTTGATTGAAAGAAACCCTGGCTCTAGTCATCAAGATGTATTTGTAAATCCACTCCCTTAGTGATGAGTGATTCAGGCTTCTGGGGTGCTGGTAGTCCTCAATGGGAATCATTATTTTCCTTAAATTTTTTTATGAATAAAAAAAAAGCCAACAAACAAAACAAATTGTTAGGCAAATATACAAACACAACTCTTGGGTAGGGCTCCTCCATCTCTGACCTCTCCTGCATATTGGCTCTTCAGAAAGGCTTTGACTGCTCAGAGGGCCCCGTGCACTACTCTCTGTGTTGTCTGCTCTCTGTGGAAATTAAACAATGGGGCTAAATTGGTGATCTATGGGGAAGGCACAGAGCAGAGCAATCTGGCTGCTTCTGAGTGACCATCAACAAGATTTGCTTCCTTTCATCTCATTCAGTTGTATAACAGACTGCTTGAAGTGACTGCAGGAAGTTCCTTATTTGGCCGAAGGGGTTTGTGAGTCTTGATTTCAATGCCTTTTTATGCTACTTGCTGTCAAAGGAGATGCTGTGCAAAGAGTGAATCCATAACATAAATGACTTCTGTGAAACCCTTATAGAGCCAGTGTTAAAAATATTAGTGAACAATTTAGTAGGTCTTCAAGCACATGAATAGACTGGGCCTTTTGCCATGTACCATTTTCTAGGTGGAAAGATCCTACAGCAGGATTAGAAGATAGAGGTGGGACATAATAGCATACTCCCTGAATTCAGAGGGACCCTTTTATTTGCTCAAAATGCTGTTCATCACCACATCTGACAATCATTTTTTTCCTGATCTAAGGCCTGCTAGGGACTCCACAGGGAGTATGAAGGGATTATTTACTTGGACCCTATTGTAGTGTTCACTGCAGGTTATACCAAAACATCCTCAATGAAATGTATCATCTCACATTTGATGTGTGATCTCATCCCATTTTAATTCTGAAAGCTTATTCTAATCCCCATTTTAACCATTAAGATTATCTGTTTATAATGAGAATTGGTCACAACTTTTACTATCCTAATGGGGTAATGGTTATAACATAGTTTTGTTTTGTTTTGTTTTCTCAAGTTTTTAATTTAAATTATTTAAATTCCAGTCACTTAACATAGTGTAATGTTAGTTTCAGGTATAGAATTTAATGATTCATCATATATTCAACATCCATTTATCACAAGTACCTTCCTTAATACCTATCACCCACTTAACTCATCCTCCCACCCAACTCTCCTCCAGTAACCCCTTAGTTTATGGTTTGCCTTCCTCCCTTTCTTTTTCTCCCCCTATGTTCATCAGTCTTGTTTCTTAAATTCCACCTATGAGTGAACTCTCATGGTATTTGTCTTTCTCTGACTTATTTTCCTTAGTATAATCCACTCTAGTTCCAACCACAGTGTTGCAAATGGCAAGATTTTATTCTTTTTGATGGCTAATATTCCATTGTATATATAAACCCCATCTTCTTTATCTATTCATTGGTTGATGTGTATTTGGGCTCTTTCCATAACTTGGCTGTTGTTGATAATGCTGCTCTAAACATCAGGGTGCATGTATCCATTGAATCAGTATTTTTGCATCCTTTGTATAAACACCTAATAGTGCAATTGCTGGGTTACAAGGTATACATTGTGATCAGAAAAGCTATATTTTTAACTTTTTTGAGGAAACTCCATACTGCTTTTCAGAGTGGCTGCACCAGTTTGCATCCTCACCAACAGTGTAAGGGGGTTCCTTTTCTCTGTATCCTCACTAACATCTGCTGTTTCCTGTGTTGTTACTTTTAGCCATTCTGAGAGGTCTGAGGTGATATCTCATTGTAGTTTTGATTTGTCTTCCCTTGATGATAAGTGACTTTGAGCATCTTTTTTATTGGTTTATTGGTCATCTGTGTGTCTTCTTTGGAAAAATGTCTATTCATGTCTTCTATCATTTTTAAGCTGTTATTGTTTTTTGGGGTGTTTAGTTTGAAAAGTTTTTTTATGTTTTTGGATATTACCACTTTATCAGATATGTTTTTTGCAAATATCTTCTTCCATTCCGTTGTCTGTTAATTTTGTTGATTGTTTCCTTCCCTGTGCAGAAGCTTTTTATCCTGATGAAGCTTTTTATCCTGATGAAGTCCAAATAGTTTGTTTTTGCTTTGTTTTCCTTGCCTTCAACAAAGGGTCTGTTAATAATTTGCTACGACTGAGGTCATAGAAGTTGCTGCCTATGTTCTCCTCTAAAGTTTTGATGGTTTCCTGTCTCATGTTTAGGTCTTTCATCCATTTTGAATTGATTTTTGTGTATGGTATAAGAAAGTGGTCCAGTTTCATTCTTTTGCATGATGCTGTCTTGTTTTCTCAAAAACCATTTATTGAAGAGACTGTCTTTTTCTTATTGGATATTCTTTCCTGCTTGGTTGAAGATTAGTTGGCCATGCTGTTGTGGGCTGATTTCTGGATTTTCTGTTCTGTTACATTGATCTATATATCTGTTTTTGTGTCACTACCATACTGTCTTGATCACTACAGCTTTGTAATATAACTTGAAGTCTGGAATTGTGACATCTCTGACTTTGATTTTCTTTTTCAAGATTGTTGAGGCTATTTGGGGTCTTTTATGGTCCATACAAACTTTAGGGATGTTTGTTCTAGTTCTTTGAAAAATGCTGATAGGGATTGTATTAAATGTATATATAGATTGCTTTGGATAGTAGAGACATTTTAATAATATTTGTTCTTCCAATCCATGAACATGGAACATTTTCCCATTTCTTTTTTTTTTTAAAGATTTTATTTATTTATTTGACAGAGAGAGACAAAGCAAGAGAGGGAACTCAAGCAGGGAGAGTGGGGGAGGGAGAAGCAGGCTTCCCACTGAGCAGAGAGCCTAATCCAGGCCTTGATCTCAGAACCCTGGGATCATAACCTGAGCTGAAGGCAGATGCTTAATGACTGAGCCACCCAGGCACCCCTGTTTTTCGATTTCTTTGTGTCATCTTCAAATTCTTTCATAAGTGTTCTATAGGTTCCAGAGTACAGATCTTTCACCTCTTAGGTTAGGTTTATTCCTAGGTAGCTTATGATTTTTTTTTTCTTTTTAGATTTTTTTGACAGAGAGAGATCACAAGTAGGAAGAGAGACAGGCAGAGAGAGAGGGGGAAGCAGTTTCCCTGCTGAGCAGAGAGCCCGATGTGGGGCTCGATCCCAGGACCCTGGGATCATGACCTGAGATGAAAGCAAAGGCTTTAACCCATTGAGCCACCCAGGTGCCCCAGCTTATGATTTTTGATACAGTTATGAATGAGATCAATTCCTTGATTTCTCTTTGTGCTGCTTCATTGTTGGTATATAAAAATGCAACAGACTTCTGTACACTGATTTTATATATTGCAAATTTACTGAATTCATATATCAGCCCCAGCAATTTTTTGTGGAGTCTTTTGAGTTCTACATAGGGTATCATGTTGTCTGCAAAGAATGAACATTTGCTTTCTTCCTTGGCAATTTGAATGCGTTTTACTCCTTTTTGTTTTCTTATTGCTGTGGCTAGGACTTCCAGTACTATGTTAAATAATAGTGGTGAGAGTAGACATCCCTGTATTCTTCTTGATAATAGGGAAAAAGCTCTCAGTTTTCTCCCCACAGATGATATTAGCTGTCGGTTTTTCACATATGGCCTTTGTGATTTTTTTTTATCATGATTGGATGTTATACTTTATTAAGTGTTTTTTGTTTTGTTTTGTTTTATATTTATTGAGAAGATCATATGGTTCTTATGCTTTCTTTTATTAATGTGGTGTATCACATTGATTCATTTGCAAATATTGAACCCACCTTGCAACACAGGAATAAATGTATGGTTGGATTTGATTTGCTAGTATTTTGTTGAGAACTTTTACATCCATGTTCATGAGGGATATTGGCATATAGTTCTCTTTTTTAGTGGCGATTTTGTCTGGTTTTGGAATCAGGGTAATGCTGGCTACATAGAATGAGTTTGGAAATTTTCCTTTCATTTCTATTTTTTGGAATAGTTTGAGAAGAGTAGGTATTGGTTTTTCTTTAAATGTTTGATAGAATTCCCATGGGAAGCTATCTGGTCCTGGACTTCTGTTTGTTGAGAGATTCTTGGTTACTGATTCAATTTCTTTGCTGGTTATGGGTATGTTCAAATTTTCTGTTTCTTCCTATGTCAGTTTTGGTAGTTTACATGTTTTTAGGAATGTATCCATTTCTTCCAGGTTGTCCAAGTTGTTGGCATACAATTTTACATGATATTTCCCTACAATTGTTTGTTTTCCTGTGGTGCTCGTGATTTCTCTTCTCTCATTTGTGATTTTCTCTTACCTGTTTGATAAGTCTGGCTAGAGTTTTTTTCAATTTTATTAATTCTTTCACAGAACAAGCTCCTGGATTCATTGATCTGTTCTGCTGGGTTTTTCTTATCATTTATTTCTCTTCTAATCTTTATTATTTCCTTTCTTCTATTGACTTTAGGCTTCATTTATTGTTTTTTTCCCCTCCATCCTTTATTATGTTTGAGATTTTTTTTCTTCTTGAGGTATGCCTGTATTGCTGTATACTTTCCTTTTATGACTGCTTTTGCCACATACCAAAGGTTTTGGACAATCATGTCCTCATATTCATTTGTTTCCATGTATTTTCAAAATTTCTTCTTTAATTTCCTGGTTGACCCATTCATTCCTTAGTAGGCTGTTCTTTAGCCTCCATGTATTTATGGTCTTTCCAATTTTTTCTTGTGTTTGATTTCAAGTTTCATAGCATTGTGATCAGAAGTTGTGAATGGTATGATCTCAGTCTTTTTGTACTTGTTGAGGCCTGATGTGTGACCTAGTATGTGAACTATTCTGGAGAATGTAACCATGTGCTCTTGAAAAGACTGTGTATTCTATTTCTTTATGATGAAATGTTCTGAGTGTATTTGGGAAGTCTGTCTAGTCCAATGTGTCATTCAAAACCTCCATGTTGTTTCTGCTTAGATGATCTGTCCATTGTTGTGAAGTGTTGAAGTCCTCTACCAATATTGTATTATTAACAATGTGTCTGTTATTTTTTTATATATTTGCTTGCTCCCAAGTTGGGGGCATAAATATTTATAATTGTTAGGTCTTTTTTTATGATAGACCCCTTTATTATGATATAGTGCCCTTCTTCATCACTTATTAAATTCTAGTTTGTCTGATGTAAGTATTGCTACTACAGTTTTCTTTTGAAGTCCATTTGCATGACAGATGGTTCTCCAGCACTTCTCTTTCAATCTGAAGGTGTCTTTAGGTCTAAAATGAGTCTCTTATAGGCAGCATATATATGGCTCTTGTTTTTTTTTGTTGTTGTTGTTTGTTTGTTTGTTTTGTTTTGTTTCTTTTTTAAGTCCATTGTGATACCCTATGCCTTTTGATTAGAGCATTTAGTCCATTTCCAGTCAGAATGATTAGTGATAGATAAGAATCTGGTGCCATTTTATTACTTGTTTTGTTGTTGTTTCCAGAGATTTTCTCTGTTCCTTTCTAGTCTTTGTCACTTTTGGTCTTTCTTTCTCACTCAAAGATTTCCCTTTAAACTTCTTGCATGGATAGTTTAGTGGTCACAGACTCCTTTAGTTTTTGTTTTTCTGGGAAACTTTTTATATTTCCTTCTATTCTGAATGATATCTTTGTTGGATAGAGTGTTCTTAGCTGCACATTTTTCTCATTCAGCATGTTGGATATATCATGTCTCCCTTTTCTTGTGGGCAAGTTTCTGTGGCGAGGTCTGCTGTAATCTTATTATAGGTCTTCCCTTGTATGTTAGGGATTTGTTTTGTATTGCTGCTTCTAGGATTTTTTTCTCCATCTCTGTATTTTGCAAATTTAGATATGATATGTATTGGTTTTGGCCTGCTTTTGTTGATTTTTATGGGAGTTCTCTGTGCCTCCTTAGTTTGGATATCTTTATCCTCCCCATATTAGGGAATTTTTAAGCTATAATATCCTCAAGTATACCTTCCATTCCCTTTTTCCCCCTCTTCTTCTGGGACTTCTATGATACATCAAACATAATGGAATCACTGAGTTCTGTAAGTTTACTTCCGTGATCCAAGACTTTCTCTCCCATCTTTTGTTCAGCTTCATTATTTTCCATAATTATATCTTCTTTATCACTTATTCTTTCTCTGATTCTCCCATTCTTGTAGTTATTACATGCAGTTGGTTTCAAATCTCGATGATTGCATTTTTCATTTTGATCTGGTTTATTTTTAGCTCTTTATCATAGAGACTCCCTGGTGTCTTCTATGCCTTTCTCAATCCCAGCTAGTATCCTTATGATTATTGCTGCAAATTCTAGATCAAGCATATTACTTATATCTGTTTCAGTTAGATCCTTGGCTATGACTTTCTCTTGTTTTTTTCTTTTGGGGTGAATTTCTTCATATTGCCATTTTGACTATATCTCTGTCTTCTATATGTTAGGAAAGACCTGTTATGTTTCTTGTTCCTGAGACTAATGGTTTATGAAGAGGTCATATAATGTCCAAGTTCTGGTGCTTCAGGAATTATCTCTGATATGTGCTGTGCTGGAATTATCTCTGTTGCTGTGTGTTGGCTATTCTGTTGCTCGGGTCAGTCTACAGAGTTTCTCCTTGTCTGCAATGGGGAGTGTTTGGACGTTGACCAGAGTTTGGGAAGTTTTAAATAGGTGTGCTCCGACCTGATTGCTAAAAGAGATGTGGTGTTATTTCTACTAGCATTGAAGCTTTTCAGAAATCTGTGGTCAGTAAATGTGGTGTATGTGGGGGGTTGTGCTGGTCATTAGGTATACTCGCCTGAGAAAAGCAGCACCAGCAGAGCAGAGCAAGGGGTAGGGTCTGATTTAAGCATGGTAGTCAGCTAGTGTTGGCTCTATGCTGTTTAGTGAAGCTGGTTCATGCTGAGGGGTAGGGGAGGGGTATGGTGCCATCCTGTTCCTTTGTCCCTGGAGAGGGGAATCTGTGCTTGCTGCTCTCAGGGAAGCACTTTCAGAGGAGTGAATAATTTACCCCTGTGGATCACAGGCATTTTTCAGATTGCTGATTTCACACCGTCTCTGGGACACTTGCTTGCCTGAAGCAGCACAGTGCACTTTGGACTCCATTCCAGCCAGAATGCTGATTTTAAAAACTCCAGACTTCAGGGACCTGATGTGATGGAGACCTGCACTGGTCTTTTGGGAAAAGGTCTCCCCACTCTGGGACTTATGCAGGTTTGACCTGGAAGGAAAGTCATGCCAGTGTGCAGGGGTGTGGTATTTGGAGCAAGCTGGCTAAGCAATCAGTGTCTTGGTTATCCCCCTTCAGCAAGTGTCTCTGCACTGTGCTGACTGGTGGGGGAGGGAAATGACACCTGCCAACTCCTTTGTCCATGGAGAGGCAATGTCACCTCTCCCAGTTGTGCTCCAAAAAGCATGAACAGTCTCTCCTTGTGCCACTTAGGCAATCCTCAGATCATTCAGTCTGCCCTGAGATTTTTGACTGTCTCCCCTGGTGGACTAAGGCAATGTCCTTCAGTCTAACTTAGCCAATTCTGGGGATCTCTAAACTCCAATCTTTGAGGCCTGCTGGCTGCAAAAGCCCATGAAATTCAACCCCTCTTGTTTTCTGAGCCAATATTTTTTGGAAATTATTCTCCTTATGCATATTTCTGTGTGCTCCACTCTCTCTCACCTTTCCCTGCAACAAGGGCTCCTTCCCTTCTGCAGCACCTGATCCATTTCTTCCCTAAACCATGTTGCTGTACTTTCTGCCTCAGATTGACCTTCTCTCTCCTTCTAGTTGTGCAGTATGCTGTATTAGTCCTCAGATCAATTTCCTGAATATTTAGAATGATTTGATAATTATGTAGTTGTGTCTCAGGGATGAGATGAACCTAGGGTCCTTCTACTATGCCACCATCTTAGCTACTCACCCCAAATGTTTTATATTATAAAAGTTCAATTCTATTTTCTAGATCCTTCATTTCTTTCAGTTAGATCACTTTTTTTTTTTTTTTGACAGAAAGCACATTTTTGTTTTTGCTTTGTAGCTCAGCTGTTTGCAAAAGCATGAGCATGAGTATGTTCATATTACCATTCTGCATGTTTTTGGTATGTGTGAGCACACTGTTTTGATTTCCCTTGTTCAATGATTGCTATTAGCTAACTCTTGGATGATGAAAGAATTAGATTTCTGGAAACATTACATCAAGCACCTGGTTAGACTATAAGTTCCAGGAGAAGCAGAGCTTCTGTTTTGTACATCAGGCCTCAGTGCTTAGGATACTACTAAGTTTAGCATAATGCTCTATAAATACTTATTGAATAGACAAATAAATGAATGCTAAAGAGCTGTTCTTTCTTGTAATCATTTATCAGAATGGTCTCTGTTACCTGCTATTCTTTTGCTTTTTAACCTGTTTTTTTTTTAACTTTATATATTTTTATTTAAAAATAGGCTTAATTTTTATACTTACAAATCATGGGTAATGTAGATATGTTTGATTAAGCTATGATATGCCCTGATATTTTTGCAGGTGAAACCTTATCTCTATTCCTGGTCTCTTATATGCTATGCTTACTTCCAAGGCATTGATCAATAGTCACTTCTGGTTTCGTAAGTCATTAAGCAATGTCACCTTAGTGTCCCTCTCTCTTTTTTTTTTTCTGTCTATGCTTCATGATGCTTTCCCCCATCTTTCTTATTACATAATGTATCCCTTGGACTAATAGTTGTAGGTTGTATTACACAAGAAAGCTATACCTTTGCCTTTTAAGTGAGAAGTCCTACATTTAACTACACAATTATTTAGCTTATTCTTTATTTAGCTTCTATTGACTCCCAGCTTAGAGATTCTGTATCAATTGATATCTAAGTTGTCTTAGACTCAGGGTACTGTTGACCTCAGTTTCATTACTCACTAAGATAGTTAGAAGTCACTCCCCAATTTACCACTATGATCAAGCTTTTTTGGCCACTGAAGACTATATTTGGGACTTCTTGAAGCACTGAAGATGAATACAAACAGGAATGTTTCCCCTTTATTCTTCTTGAAAAGAAATTAAAAAGAATGTAGAGCAGATGTTGAATGTTCAGATGCCTGTGGGGGAAGCGTGTAATGTACATATGGGAATTATGTCAGTTGAAAGAAAACAGGGAGTGGTCAGTTCTATGGTAAAACAAAAACTGTATGCTCTGACTAAAGATTACCAAATTATATTTTTGTGAAAATTATTCAGACAACATGCATTGACTACCAGTTTTCATCCACTGATCTCAACACTCCTTGGTGGCTTATTTATCCCTTCCATAAATTCATTAAATTGTGTTTGACTTTGGCATAGAGAAAGATGGAGGGGATAGATGTTCTGGCTTCTTACTCCTTTTACTTTAGGGTTAGAGGTTTGGTTGTCTGTTCTTTCCTGTGTTAATAGTAAATTTAGACTATTACTTCCATATACCTTTGAGGCCCATGACATTTGACCCTTCCACATTTTATCTGACTGTGTCACTGTTGTATAATGACTACTGGTTTATTCCTTCTCATTCATGGAAGACTTTCAAACCCATTTCATGTTTGTTTACTCCCTGCTCCAAAATCCTTAGGAACTTTAGGTGACTTCAATAAATAGGCTAAGAAGCCAGTTATTGGACACTCTGATCTCTGAGGCCCCTGACTTCCTCATCTTTAGGTATCATTACTTCTGTGTCTTTTTATCCACCCATTCACATGATCAAACTCTCAGCCTGCTTGTCACCTGGAAATACTATCATTTTAAAATTTTGAATTCAAACATCCCACCCTCTGACTAAATTTCTTAACCTTCAATCAGTCTAAATTAGTTACTGTTAATCTTCCTCCTCATTTATTACTTTTTATCTCTCAGCCTCCTTACCTCACCTCTACATTTATTTTGCTTCTTATTCATATTGGATTTCAAGTTACTGTTAACTTCCAGACTCTTTTTATGGATATTTCCAATTCTGTTACTTGTAGTGCTGTTGAACTTGCACAGGAAAAACATCTTGATTAATCTAATAATTTTACCTTTATATCTAGGGTGCTTTGTACAGCTGAAGAATTCCCAGAATAGTGCAGTTTAACATAAATTCATGTCTTTAGCTTCCACTGTGCATTTAAAATTGTTTCTCAGTCATTTTAGGTTTTTCTAACCATCTTTCTCCCATTTTATACCTCATAGAAGACCTGGCTTACTAATTTTTTTCCTCTCCCACATAGACTCACTCTGTTTCCCTGCTGACTCCTTTTCTTTTCTTTTTTATTTTTTAACTTTTATTTATTTTTCTAAATTTCTTTTCAGCATAACAGAATTCATTGTTTTTGCACCACACCCAGTGCTCCATGCAATATGTGCCCTCCTTAATACCCACGACCTGGATCCCCCAACCTCCCACCCCCACCCCTTCAAAACCCTCAAATTATTTTTCAGAGTCCATAGTCTCTCATGGTTCACCTCCCCCTCCAATTTCCTTCAACTCCCATCTCCTCTCCATTTCCCTATATCTTCCATGTTATTTGTTATGCTCCACAAATAAGTGAAACTATATGATACTTGACTTTCTCTGCTTAACTTATTTCACTCAGCATAATCTCCTCCAGTCCTGTCCTTGTTGCTACAAAAGTTGGGTATTCATCCTTTCTGATGGAGGCATAATACTCCATAGTGTATATGGACCACATTTTCCTTATCTATTCATCCGTTGAAGGGCATCTTGGTTCTTTCCACAGTTTCGCAACCGTGGCCATTGCTGCTATAAACATTGGAGTACAGATGGCCCTTCTTTTCACTACATCTGTATCTTTGGGGTAAATACCCAGTAGTGCAATTGCAGGGTCAGA
>NC_081570.1:61068267-61092332 GCF_022355385.1 Mustela nigripes | reverse complement strand
GCATAATACTCCATAGTGTATATGGACCACATTTTCCTTATCTATTCATCCGTTGAAGGGCATCTTGGTTCTTTCCACAGTTTCGCAACCGTGGCCATTGCTGCTATAAACATTGGAGTACAGATGGCCCTTCTTTTCACTACATCTGTATCTTTGGGGTAAATACCCAGTAGTGCAATTGCAGGGTCAGGGAAGCTATATTTTTAATTTCTTGAGGAATCTCACTTCTCCAAAGTGGATGCACCAACTTGCATTCCCACCTACAGTGTAAGAGGGTTTCCTTTCTCCACATCCTCTCCAACACACGTTGTTTCCTGTCTTCTAATTTTGGCCATTCTGACTGGTGTAAGGTGGTATCTCAACGTGGTTTTGATTTTTCATGTGTCTGATAGCCATTTGTATGTCTTCATTAGAGAAGTGTCTGTTCATATCTTCTGCCCATTTTTTGATACGATTATCTGTTTTTTTGTGAGTTTGAGAAGTTCTTTATAGATCCTGGATATCAACCTTTTGTCTGTACTGTCATTTGCAAATATCTTCTCCCATTCTGTGGGTTGCCTCTCCTTTTCAAAAGTAGTTGAACATGTTTTGGTTGCTATACTAATAAATAAAACACCCACACCAAAAACCAAACCAAAACAAAACACAGTGTCACCATACCATAGCTTTTCTAGGTTCTGTAGTTTCTTCTTTCATTCACAAAGTTCTTGATGTGGACAACAGTATTTTTTCTACTTGTCAGTCATTCTTTTTCCAGCACTTTTCTCTTGAAGCCATTGCCAAGGTTATCATTGTTGATAAATATCAAACTGTTCAACCATTTAGCCACATTTGGCACCATTGACCTCCTCCTTCTTCTTCTTCTTCTTTTTTTGACCTCTTTGTTCTTGAAGAATATTTCTTCTGCTTTTCTGACACTGACTCTCTCACTATTACAGCTGTTTCTTCACAGTTTCATTCCTTTTTCTTTACCTAGCTCTTAAATTCTTGCTTTAGTGTTATACCCAATACTCTTTTCTTATTTATCTACACAATTACTTCCATGATTCATTTATCATTGATAGGATAAAAACTCCCAAATCTTTATTCAGTATATATCTTATGCATTCACTCTATATCTTATATACCACTGTGAGCTAGACATCTCCATTTGGAGGTCCTTGAGACACTTAAATCTAAACATGTCCAGAACTGAACTAATTACCCTCCTTTTCCTTAATCCTTTTGTCTTCTCTTCTCTATGAGTGGCACCATTCTTCATCCAGTTGCCCAGTCTATGAACTTGAGCACCTTGTCTTCACTCTGTTATTCTTTATGCAGAGTGAACTACTAAGCCTACCAGTTTTACTAGTAAACTTTAGTCTATTAAAGTCATATGTAGTTTGTAAAAAGTTCACAGAAGAGACAGTGTAACAAGTGTATTATAAGGAAGTCTAATTAACATTTTAGAGTTCAAAGAGAGAAATGACATTTAAGTTCCTAACTGAAGAATGGCTGGGTATTATAGGAAGTGAGAGTAGAATTGGGATAGTGAGCCCTCCAGGAAGAGGGAACAGCATTGAAAAAGAACTTGGAGTTGAAGCACAGTTACAGAACCCAGAAACAAGTATATATAAAGTATCTGGATAAAGGACAGAATGAGGGAAGATGAAGTTGTTACAGAAAATCAAGGTTAATATATGTGAAACTTTGTGTCTTCTATCAACAATTTTAAATTTTAAGAATAAAGGAAAGCTATTGGTAAGTTCTAAGCAGGAGGGCGATGTGATTTGGTAAAATTTCATTTAACATCTATACACTGGGGCATAGTTTTATTTCATGGTATGATTTTCATAAATACACATATATATATGTGTGTGTGCTTGTGTGTATACACAACACAATAATTTAATAACTTGAATTTCCTTCTATGTCACTCTTCCAGTCTTCCTGTATGTTCTATTATGTCACCTTAAATAGCTTGCTGCTTCACCAAAGAGCCAACATTTGGTGAAGGAATGTTTCTAAAAGCCCAGTTGACTCTTGGAAAGAAAATTTTTATTTATGCTATAGAAACACATATTATTAAATTATTATCTACCTTTATATATTTCACATATATTTGGTACATTTCTTCCCATAGAACCAATTTTTTTAACTCACAATATGGGGTACAAGTGGCTATTTTAAGGTTTGTTCATCTCTAATTAAAAGGTTGTAAGAAAAAGTACTGAGTGGTTTGGAGATTTTATTCTGATTTGACAAATAATGAATAGTTTTCTTTGATAGCACTTTTTTAGATGAAGCTGGGTGTAAAATCAACCACAAAGGTAGCTCAATTTTATTTATCATTAATTTTGACATATTTCCACAGATGTTTTCTGGGAACCATTGTAACCTGCTTAATTTGTCTCTGTATAATGGGAAGCAGATAGCCTCAATTAACATACTGATTAGTAAGTTCTTTAATGAGTTTCAGTAGTTTTGCTCATTATTGCTGACACAGTACACTGAATCCTGGAAACTGGGATTTGAGCATTATTAGAACATAAAACCTGAGACATTGCAGAATTGCTTTTCTATGGTATATTTGTTGTTTACTGGTTACTTCTCTCTTGGGTGTATGTTTAAGCAGGGAAGACATTGAAACCACATGGAAACATATCCATAGACTTGTAGAATTTGCAAATTTGTGTAAGAGTCTGTGTAAGCCACATATAATGGGGAAGTGGCTGTGTTGACCCCTTGGTGACTATGTGTAGAATTGTAATTTATTCAAAATACATGACAGATACCAAGAACTAAAGCAGACTGTAGCCTCACTTAATGGTTTTGATGAAAACATGAATATTTGTAACAGAGAGTTCATTGGGTGCTCCTTCCTATAAGCAAGAAATAAAATAATTTATCCTTAGGAACTGGGTTAATTCTTTCAGTTAATCCAGTTTAAGCATAGCAGTAAGGTTTATGGAAAGACATTAGAAAATCACTTTTGCCCTGAACAGGGGAGTGATAAATATCCACTCTTTATATATTACTAAGAAAATAGATGAACCCTCTTCTCTGGGGCTTAGTATCTTAGTCTTCTAAAGAAGAGGATTTAAGACCTGTGGGATCTTCTAAATAGCGTAGGTACTTGGGTAGTAATGGTTTTTTTTTGTTGTTGTTGTTGTTGGAACAGGAATATAGAAACCATGGTCAAAGCATCAGGTTTTCTCCTTTGAAAGTTTACAGCCAATTTTTCTTCCGTTTCTATTAGGGGCATTTATTGTTATAGCTGCAATGTGCCAGATCAAGCAAAGACCATAGTATCCTACAAATGCCTGTTAGAGAACTTCTCTTCTACAGAAAGGTACTTCCTTGTTGCCACATTTTATGGTAACATAAAGTTTCATGACATTTATGGAAGTGTGTGTCATGAAGCAGATGGCTTGTTAGCCTGTTTTAGTAAGCTCATTCATATCCATACAATATTAAAACTTTTCCAAGTTCATGAATTATAAAAGAATGCTAGATGCTGTGTAGTCCAAAGAGTCCTTTAATTATTAAAATTAGATATGCCAAAGGATTTAAACCTGAGTGGAAATTAAAGATGGGCTTTGAATCAAGATAAGGATGCTGAATTTGATTCGTGCAAAATTACTTCTCTTCAGGAGGTACTGGATTTCTACTGGTATTACAAGTACTAATTCAGGTTTATCTCTTATTACTTCCTGACATAAAGCCTTTATGAGAGTTAAACTGGTATTACAAGGACTGTTCACTTCCCCAGGAGCATGAAACATATTTTCTCAACTCAGTGCTTTAGCACATGCTGTCCTTATGTCTGTTAAAAAAAGAAAAACACACACACACAAAACAAAACAAAACAAAACAGAACAAAAAACTTCCTTAGCTTAGCTTTCATGCATCCAACTTTGAAAAACCTACCCAAATATCAAGGCTCATCTCAAATAAAACTTTAAGAATGCTTCCATGATTCTTGCAATCTTATGTGATTGCTTCCTCCTCTGAGTCATGTTATAATCCACTACAGTGTATTACATCTTGTCTAAATTATGTTCATGTATGTGCTTTTCTATGTCATCCATTAATTAACCTCTTTAAAACTGATAACTCTTTTTTCATAACTTTTGTATCATCCGACATTGCCTAAAAAAGTGTCTTTAAAGTAGTAGGTGCTTAATGGATATTTGTTAATTTTATTTTTTAAAGTTTCTTATAACAATATCCTAAAATATTATTTTATTAAATATCATTTCTCTCTTTATTTAGATATTGTGATCATATGGTCTACCAACCTTCAATTTTTATTTTGGCTTTCAGGAAGTTGTGAACCAGTTTCTGTTCATTTACAATACCTTCTCTTAGCCTTTGCTTCTGATATAATTTTTCTCTTCCCTCTCATTTAGCACCTGGCCCTATCTTTTTACTCTTATTTCTATGCCTATAGATTTTATTATAACTGCTAGCTACACCAGATTCTCACTCATTTACCTATGAGACATTTATTGTCTATAACATAGAAGACATTAAGTTAGACACCAAAGATGTAAAGATTAATGATACAGCTGATGCTTTCAAGAAACTCACAGCCTAATAAAAGTGTAGTTGAAGTACTTAAATAATTACAGCAAAATAAATATAAACAAATTCATAGCTTTCAGTTCTTTACTCCTTCCTAGAGGTGGTGACAGGAAATAACAAGCTAGTGCTTTTTCTTGTTTGATCTTCAGATTTCTTTGAAATACTAGAAGTCTCCTTTTCCCCTCCTTTCCTCAGTTATCTCTTTCTTGAAGAAAATGTTAAAAGTTACAGGTGAGAGGATGCCAAAAGAAAATTCCAGATCATTCAAAACCTATTAACCTTTTTGATGTTGTGAACATTTTACTTCTTTTCGTAGAAATGGGTATTTCAATCTATTTCTACGGTAATCTTGAATTAGATTGCCAGAAAATGCTGATTTTGAGTCTATCTCAAAAGACAGCCATTGCACTTAACAATAAACATACTAATTTTGGTATTTTCTTCCTTGAAGCTTATCTACTGTAGATCCACATGATGATGTTTATAGGTGAAGGACATGGGTTGGACAGGATATGAAAATGTTATTTTTAGGCACCTGGGTGACTCAGGTCATGATCCAGAGTCCTGGAATCCAGTACCTATCAGGGTCCCAGCTCAGGGGTAAGTCTGTTTCTCGCTCTGACCCTCTCTCCTCTCACGCTCTCTCACACTCTCACTCTCCTTCAATAAGTAAATAAAATTAAATTAAAATTAAAAAAAAAAAGAAAATGCTATTTTCACCATATCTTACTACAGCATCTCATTTTTAAAATCAAGATAGGTTTAAGACATATTACTGAAATAGTTAAGAAAGAGTTGTGTTTCCCTCACTAGTGTAGTGGAAAGAACATTCACTTAACAAATGGGGCACCTGAATTCAAATTCTAACTCAAAGTCCTCAGCTCCACCAAATTGCTGATGGCATTGAATCTCTCTCTAGCCTTGTTACCTTATCTACAAAATGAAAACATTGGACTAGTGTAGTTTCTAGGATCCTTTTCAGTTCTGAAATTTTATGTTGCAGTGGGTTTGATATAAGGGGTCCCACAAACAAAATGAATTTATTAATTAATTAAAATAAAGATGATTTTATTTATTCAAGTTCTTTCATGTTCTTTCTCTCATCCTAGTTAAAATGAGATCTTAACTTCATTAAGTTTGTTGCATTAAAAATAATTCTGAGTATAAATGCTCCATTTCTACAAATCTTAGGACTGAAAAAAAGAGAAAGCTACATTTGATCTCTGCATCTTGGCAGTCAGTAATTGGACTGATCACTTTGAAAATTCACTGTTGGCCAATTAGCGAGAGCCAGTGCATTTAAAATATGCATTCTGGGTGACTAATTTTACATAAAATTATGTACAAAAATCACATAATTATAATCAGATTCCCATTTGTTTATAAAAGGATGATTTTTCTTCCAATTAAAAGCAAGAAATGTGAAGCATAAGTTTTTTCTTTTCACTTAAACCATTTCTAAAACCAGTATCTGATTATATATCAGCAGTGTAGGTAGCTTCAAAGCAAACAGACAACAAAAGCAGTGCTATGTGTGCTGTGTAGTGCTTAGGGTCTGTCATGGGTCTTCTCATTTCCACCATTGCCAAAGTCTCATCTCCACCTGTCAAAATTGTAGCCAATTCCTAGGTAATCTCTTGTAATTAGCAGTCATGAAGATTATCATGGCACATTTCTAAAATTTAAAAAAAATGCCCTTCTGAAATATGACTGGGACAACTACATTGCTCTTTACTATAAAATCAAAGGTTTTGCTGTCCGCTTCACATCCTGACCTCTCTGGGTCAAACCAATTACCAGCCAATTTTCAATAATGAGCAATCAGATAATCATAAGAGTGGAAGAGATCTTCAACGGGCGTATGGTTCACCCTCCCATCCCAGTTTGGGCTGCACTGAAGTCATCAGTAAGAGTAATTCTCTTCTCTTTTCTTTGACATTTTTAAAGCAAAGACTTCACAGTTTACAAGGTCCAGTTACCCACTATAGTAACTCACTTGATTGTGCACCCTTTTTTTGGATATCTTCTCTTCCCTGTCTCATTCTCCACTCTGCTATTTTTGTCCTGGCATCAGCTCCCAGGTAAACTACTTATACTCAAATCTTCATCTCAGGGTCCACTTAGAGGAAAAATTAAGACAAGCTGATTATAGCCCTTAATGAGGACTGAAGTCATCAATTATAGAAAACATCAGGTGGATTACATTAATGTTAACTCACACAGAATCACACAGAATCTCATGATTTGTACATTGTTACTAAAAACCAAGGCCAAAACATTCTTCACCTGAAATAGTCTTTTTGTATTACTTATTATACATTTTCCAAATCCTGATCTTATTTTTAAACTCCTGTATTGATGATAGAGGTATCCAAATCAATAATCACACATTTTAACTATCATATACAATGCAGGCATTTCATCTAGGAATAGCTAGAACCCAATCCTCATAATATTTAAAAAGCTTTTAAGGGAAGATTTTAGTAGATATGTCAGGAGTCTTATCCTATTCATATTTTTCACAGATGTAGATAAATATGGGTTGGAAAAGGCATCTCAGCTAAATCTGTTAGAGCTATATTTTAAGTAATGTGTACAGAGGTCTAAAAAGTCAGGATTTTAGCTTAGTTGATCAAAGTTAACATAGACTGAGTGTGGATGGTATCCCAAAATGTCACTTAGAAATAGAATAGGTTGAATATATAGCATAGTTGGGAGCCACACAAACTCTGTCTCCACCCACTCTCCACCCTGTATTCCAAGGGTTATATAGAAAAGGTTAAAAGCTAAATGGAAGCTATCCAGTAGATCACCATAAATAATATTCAGTCACAAACTTCCTGAGAACAGGAGAGTGAATCTTTGGGGCAAGCATATAAAAACAATAAAACTCTAAAATTTTATGAGAATAGTGAATAGGCAATAAAATTCAATTTTCTTTTTTCTTTTATTTTCTTTTTTAATTTTAAAAACATTTTTAAATTTCTTTATTTTTGTTAAATATTTCTTTTTTATTACTTTTTTCTTCTCTTTTAGTGGTAAGAATATATTTAGTGATACCACTGGCTTGAGAGGTAGCCTTTAGTTCTGACAGCCCAGTTTTGGTTGAGGTAAGAACAAAGAAAACCCTTGAGGGTTGCGTTCTCTAGTCCATTTCTAGGCAGGACATCAGGAGGCTTATAATCTCTAGGGAACTGGATCTGGCATTCCCCCTTCTTGTCCTTGTCTTAAACCTGTTGAATAAACCAGCCTTCCTTTCAAACCCTCACTAAGAATTGCAAGTCAACTGAACTTAGTTTTCTGAGTATGTTCTCCTCCTGTAGGGAGAAGGAAATCTACTATTTACTCTGCCTGACTTCGATAGACAGTTTATCCACCTCCTCCTCACCCGTGGTAAAGGGAGGGATTACCATCCCGAGATGATGGGGAAGGTCAAATACACAAGGCCCAATACTGGGAACATGAGATTGACAGAAGTTTATTAGTTACACATACTCAGAGCCTAGGGGAGGGCACTGAATGCAATGCAGGGCCGCACAGGTGTTGTATGCAAGAGTAGAGTGAAAGAGAACAGTTTGTAGAAGATAGGCTTTGTAATAGCAGGAGGGTATGGTGATCCCTTGGTCCTGGGAAGATGATATTGGTTTGTTTGAATAATTTCATGGTCTGGGAGGGAAGGGAAGCCTGTTAGATCAAGTGCCAGGAGGAGTAGACATAGTCAGGCTAATAGGAGGACTAGCAGGTGAGAATCTTTCTCACTCTGTGAGGGGCATATCTGATGAAGATAGGAGTAAGCCTCACAACTAGGTCTTTGGAGCCCTGTGAGGTTTAAACATGTCAAGGCAGCACAGGAAAATTGTGATCTTACATTATAGTAGGGTAGCTTTTTATCTGGTGATTGGGGGTCAGTTAGGTGTTATCCCTATTATCCTGGTCACTGTATGGGGTTCTGAATAGGATTATCCTTGTTTCTTGAAGAGTTTTCTATTTCAGGTCCACTCACATTGGACTAAACTTGGAATATTAACTTAGTCTAGTTTTATTATTATTATTATTATTATTATTATTATAGCAATTTGAACTAAACTTGAGTTCACCACATTTCTTATAACCTTATGGATTTCATAATTCTTTTCCAAGCAGGTTGAGCCTCCAAATTAAATTTTCTCCAAACTTATCCCTGAATGTTCTTATCCTACTGAATCCTAACCACACATTATGACTGGTTTTGGAATCTCCTATGCCAGGTACATCAGTGCTCCTTAAGAATGATTTTAAAATCAGTCTTCATATCAACCCCACTTAAATTTCTAATAATAATAAAAATGATGTTGAAGATACTATAATTTATTCATTATTATGTACTAGTTGCTTTGCTAAGTTCTTTATATACATGTTTTCAATTAATTCTCACAATCCTGATTTCAGAAGAGAGGAAAATTAGACTCAGTAATCTTAGGCAACTTTTCCATGATCAAGCAGCTAATTAATGGCAAATTCAGAACTTAATACTTAGTCTCTTGACTCCAAGGATTTGCTTCACCTATTATAAAACTCATAAAATTTTAAGGGATGTGATTAAGCATTTCATAATTTCCACGTGAAGGCTATGAGTTCATGGAGATTTGGAAAACCTTGACACTTATTTAGAAACTCTGGGACTGACCAGGAAAAGTGCCCAGCACCCTGGTCCTGGATGTTCTGCCAGCATTAGGTCTGTGTTGCCAGCCATTATCTCACCAGATAACACCTATGGTGCAGGGCAAAGGGCAGGGATCCTTGAGGACACATATTTTAGTGAAAGGAAGGAGGTTTTTAATGAAAGAGTCATATCTTTGTATGAGCAGAGCAGCAAACCTTAAAATGGATCATTTAGATTTAAACATTATAGGGGAAAATGCCATGGGTTGGAGTGTGCTTATAGCGGCAATGAAATCTTCAAGTCCTTTGGGATGTTATACCAGTGATTTATAGGGTTCAATGATAGTATCTTCCTCTCTCCGTGCCTGCTTTTGTGGCAAGTGCAGTTAAATAAAGAGCAATTTGATACTATTAATAATCGTAATTTATATCTCACCTTCCTGCTATATGTCAGCATCATGGGGAAAAAAAGAAGACAGACTTATTTTCTGAAGGATTTATAGCTTTGTCGTCACCATCTGGGAGGGATTTGGTACCCCATAGGAACAGAGTAATGGAAATTTTCCATGCTCAGGGTTGATTTGCGTTTGCCTATCTGGTCAGTGCCAACTTATTCTGTGGGCAGCATGTGTGAATCCCAAGATATTTTAGTTTTGTTAATCTGATCAGTGCCAGTCCATTTCTGGCTTTCCTGTCCACCTGCTGACTCCCTGGTGTTGGCTTCCTGCTGCTCTGTCCATCTGTTAAGAATTTATTTACAAAATACACTAAAATGCAAACTGCACCAGAGTGGGACTTAGCATCCCCCTGCCCAGGAAATGGCATCATGCCAGAACACAATTTCCAATTGTTACTAAGCTTGAGTATAAGAAATTGGAAGATTCAAGGGACTCTTACTTCCACTTGAAAATTCCATAGACAGAATGGCAATGAAAATAATCTTTACTTCCATCCAGAGTAGGTAATGCTTACACCACCTAGAAATGTAGAGTCTAATTTCAGAATAATTGTAGAATGAGTGTTGGACTGGTAAACAGAAATCCATGATTATAATTCAGGATCTCTCATTATCTGTTCATGTGACTTTACTTCAGTCAGGGCTTTATTTTTGGAAAAGGGTGTACCAGTTAATGTCTGAAGTTCACTCTAGTACAAAATCAGGATTTTTCTTATTTTCATGTAGCTACACAAATGCATGCACATGGAACATGTAAATGTAATATGTATTGAAGTAGATATAAAACAACGAGGTTATTTTGGCTTGATTGATGTTACAGGTTTAGGGCAGGATGTTCTTGTGAACTACAGGTTTTTATGGAGGTGGGGGAGGGGCAAAGTCTTGATTGATAAAGCAAAATGTCCTGCAAGAGAACAAAAAGTAGAAGCAAAACAAGTCAAAATAATTAAAAACAAAACAAAACTACTAAAATATAGAGAAAAATATTCATGGAGGTGAAAACAAAGTAACAGGAAGAACAAACCTGCAGGGTTTTATTTTTTCTTTGTCAAGGTTGTGTGTGTGAACGGGAGAGCTGGGCTTTATATTATTCATAACTGATCATAGAGCTGATGATTATATCAAGATGGTATGCAACAATGATTTAGAGGAAATTTCAATGATAGTTCTGCGGTCACTGAAAGAACCGTGTTAGAAGGCTTTCAGCAGAGCTCAGCAGAGAAGCTGGATTAAGAAGATTCCCCATATCTTTAGTCATCATAAGACGAAAAAAAATGGAGCTTAATAATTTATGAAATTTTCACCTTCCATATGCTATATACTGACTTAATAGTCATTGCATATAATTTCCTGTTAAGTGTTTTTACTGATTACTTTGAGGCAAGACTTCACAAGTAGCTTGGCAAGAGTATATCTGTGTGTTTGACATTCCCAAGAGGACTCAAAAGCAGTAAAGGGTGAGCATCCAAATGAAGGTAACATTTTATGGGCTTTTACTTGGGATTACCTGGAAAGAATAAATGATATTTATGTTACTTTTTGGTCTTTTATTAGTTTATTTGGCATATATTTATTTATCAACTATTGAATTATAATTCATATTTAGCTTATAGTCTAGAAGGGGAGAGACATTAAAGAATAAATTTTAAAATGTGTGTTTAATATAATTTTATTTTTTAAAAATTTTTATTCATTTACTTGAGAGACACACAGAAAGAGAGAGAGAGAATGAGTGGGAGGAAGGGCAGAGAGAGAAACAGATTGCCTATGGAGCAGGGAGCCTGGTGCAGGGCTGGATCCCAGGACACTGAGATCATAATCTGAGTCAAAGGCAGATACTTAACCAACTGAGCCACCCAGTCATCCCTGTTTAATTTAATTTTAAGTAGCTTTTGTTTTAAAAAGGGCTTTATTTATTTATTTGTCAGGTAGAGAGAGAGAGTGAGAGTGTACACACAGCAGGGGGAGTGGCAGGCAGAAGGAGAAGCAGGGTCCCCGCTAAGCAAGGAGCCTGATGTGAGACTTGATCCCAGGACCTTGGGTCATGACCTGAGCCAAAAGCAGGCATTTAATGGACTGAGCCACCCAGGCATCCCTTAAATAACTTTTAATTTTTAGAATAGTTTCAGATTTAAGAAAAAAATTTTGTAGAAAGTATATGGAGTTCTCATATGTCCCCTTTCTCCCTACCAAATTTTCCCCTATTATTAACACCTTGCATTAGTATGGTGTATTTGTTACAATTAATGAGTCAATAGAGATACATTATTATTAATTAAAATCCATAGTTTAGAGTTCTCTTTGTGTTGTACAGTTCTATGGGTTTTGGCCAATGTAGGTCATATTTTCAACATTATAGTATTGCATGGAATAATTCAATAGTCCTAAACATACCCCGTGCTTCACTTGTTTATTACTCCCCACTCATCCCCAAACCCCTGGCAACCACTGACCTTTAATTTTCCCTACAGTTTTTTTCCTTTTTCAGAATGTCATGTAGCTGGAATCATATAGTATAACACGTTTTCAAACTAGCTTCTTTCACTTAGTAATATGGATTTAAAGTTCCTCCATGTCATCTTGTAGCTTGATATCTCATTTCTTTTCATAACTCAATAATGTTCCATTTCATGGATGTACTGCAGTTTGTTTATTCATTCACATATTAAAGGACATCACAGTTGCTTCCAATTTTTGGAAATTATAACTAAAGTTAATATAACTATTCATGTGCAGGTTCTCATTTGGTCATATATTTTAATTTATTTGGACATATACTTATGAGCATTATTGATAGATCATATGATAAGTTTATGTTTAGCTTTGTAAAAAACTTCCAAAATATCTTCCAAAATGGCTAAATCATTTTGCATTCCCACCATCAGTAAGTTAAAATTCCTGTTTCTCCATAGCCTTGTCAGTATTTGATACTGTCAGTGCTCTAGATTTTGGTCATTTTAACAAGTGTGTAGTGGTATCTCATTGTTTTATTTGCAATTTTCTGATGACATACAAGTTTGGGCATCTTTTTATATCCTTATTTATCATCATGTATCTCTTTGGTAAGATATATTCATATCTTTCATCCATTATTATTGGGTTGTTTATTTTCTCATTATTGAGTTTTAAGAGTACTTTGTATCATTTGGATACAAGTCTTTTATCCAACATATGATTGCAAAGTGAGTTTTTTATAGAAAACATATGGTTGATATAGATGATTTAATATCTGTCTTATTTGTAACAACTTTTTTCTGTCTTCCATTCTTTTTCTGCCTTCTCTGGTTTTAATTGTGTATTTTTTATAATTTCCTTTTCTCTTTTCACTTAGTCTATTCATTACACTTCTTTAAAAAATATTTTAAGGGTTCCCCTAAAGTTTGCCATATACATTAACAATGAATCATTAAAATAATAATGACTTTAAAATAACACTATACTTCTTCATGGGTCATTACAGGTACTTTATATTTAATGACATTGACAAATTGCAAGTTAAAAAACATTTTGTACTTGGGCTCTAATAATGATCATGACCTAGAATCTCTCATACATTTTTACATTATGACAATCATACAGACTTAAACCTAGTAGGAATATTAGGCAGAGTGCACAATATTGAATTTATTGGTCCCAATTCTTTACTCTCCTATAATAGTATTATTACACTCATGACTTTGTGGTGGATGATTCTGAAAGATAATTCCCCATGGTTTTCTCATATCCCTTCATAGTCTGGGCCTTCTGATCTATTTGAATAGCAAGTAGACCTGGAAACTAGAGATAATATATCCTTCCAGAGATTTAGAAACATATCCCCCCGAAGATATCCCGGGGTAGTAAACACAAAGCCTAGATGCAACAAGCAGAAATGATTTAGAATTAATACTTTTCACTACATAAGCATTTTAAGGGGTGTGTATTAAACCAAGTGAATCTCTACTTGGTGGAGTTTTAGGCTGTATGAAAAGGAAATGTAAAACATTCAGGCAAAGCACGGTTCAAAGTCTCTGCTGTACATAAAGCACATTTGGACACCTGAAACACCCATGTCTCAAGACATTTTACTTCTATCTGTTAGAAAATTGTTGTGATATATTTTTCTAGAACAAGACGTTGCTGTTAAATCTGTCAGTAAATTGTTGAAAATAAACAAATGGATGAGGTGTACCATATGAGTGATTGATTCCCTTTCAGATATGATGTTGTCTGCAGGGCATAAACTGTGCAACCAAATAGAGTAGCCCTTGAATGGAAGAAAATTTCTCAAATAACTCACCTTATAAAAAGGGATCCTAACTTTCAAGTCTGTACCAAGCTTCAGGTTTTTTAGAGTTTTCCAGCTTTGTACAGACTTCTAAAACTTCAAATAAGTTTCATGGAAGGGAGAGGAGGCAAGGAAAAGGAACTCAGATTTATTTAATACCTACCAACTTACTACCTACTAGGGATAACACTAGACCCACTATAATCTCTCATTTATTCCTCCCACAAAAATTCTGAGTTAGACTAAAGTATGCATGTTACAAAGATCAGGAAATGAAGGCTTGAGAGTACAAGTGATGTTCCCAGTAGTAAATAGTAGATGCAGGATATAAACTCAAAGATGGCTATTCCAAAGCCAGAAACTTTAAATGATGAAATTCTATCATACTCAAATTCTTATCATGGTGTGGGTGCAAGACAGCTGAGGGAATAGTTCTACACAAGTATTACATGTTCATGTTTTACCAAGAAAGAATAAATTGTTATCTTTTTAGTGATATCCAAATCTTCCATTGACTAGTAGTCATGTCTTTTCTTGCCTTTGTTCATCACCACTACATTCTTACTTATCCCTTGGGGGAAAAGTGAATTTTAAGTATGATCTATAAAATGGTGGGGTTTGCAGAATATTCCATTTACATAGGCCAACAAATTGGGGAGCATAGGAAACTTGTCTTGAATTGTCAAAAAGACCCAAAACTGTAACTTCTTTTACTGTGTTGAATGTGTGTCCTTAAACATTATCTTTCCTATTTTCTTATTTGTTAATTGCTTTATTTTGAGAGTGCCTTCCAGAAGTTAGGTTACTTGTTGTTAAATCATGGTTCTGCCATGGGATCTTTGGAAAAACATTCTGTCCATTGATTTTTCTCATGTATAAAATAAAGGTAATAAACATGGTGTGAATATATGACAATTAAGTGTGTATGTATGGTGGAAGTTGTTAAGAACTGTGTTTTTGTTGTCCTAAAGGCAGTGGGAGTAGAGCCTATATCTTTACAATGCTTTTATTAGGCTGAACTGATTCCCTAGAGTTTGTTTCTGAGCATCATATGATGACTTCAGTTGTCAATTAGTCCCTGCCTCCCTGCCATTTTCTTTTAATTATGAATGCCTTCTACCAGTACATTGAGATTCACTCAGTTTCTTACCAACATTGATCATAGTAAGCTACGTGAGCTCCTCAGCCCATGTGACATGGAACTCATTTTGCTGCCTGTGATCTGATTTTGTTCCAGGCACCTGTGGGCTTAGCAAATTATAGCCTGCCCTTTTTCTCTCTCTGCACCTGGGAAAAGTCCACTTTGCCAAAGTCATTTAACCTCACACCTGTTTGCTTACTGATCAATTTGCTTAATGAGCATTTTATTTTAAATTTAACCCACTTGCCCACTCTTTTGTTCTTTCCTCTCTCATGCCTCTTCTTCATCAAGGCATGATCATAGGGCTTCTAACTTGGTTCTGAAATTTGGTATTGAATTTTTCCACTGGTACTGAAGTCCCTTTCTTGCCCTCAGTTCACTTTCAAGGGTTAGACACTCTCCATAGCTTTTCTAGCTGGACCCTACTGGGTATGATCCCTACAGATCTTGGGTGCTATTTGCTCTGAATGGACTAAGAACTTAAAATCTGACCAGGGCTGCACATCTGTGTTAATACTATGCACTACTTGGACTTTCCCTGCCCTAGCTCACCTACTGCAGTGAATCTCCTGATAGACTTTTCTAAACTAAGGCAGCATTTACCACCACCTCTTTCATGACCACCCTCAATTCCTTAGCCTTCTGCTACCTGCCCTCCAGAAACAGACTTGTAGGCCTTCCATATACTATATGTCTTCTTCTTGGGATACTGAATATCTATTGTAACCCATGCTGGCAACCACATCCAGTGCTCATACTATGAGTTTAAATCCTGAAAACCCTGTTTTCCTGTGTTCGCTCAGACCTTATATCCTGCCCATCACTTTTTTTTGGTCTCTCATAACAAAACAGGTTGTGTGGAAACTCTTTCAAACCAGATTTGAGTAGGAAACGAAGGGCCTATTACTTGTAGAGGTTATCTCCTTTCCTCTCCCAGCACTATAAAATAGTGCTAGGCAGCCATGCCTTTCTGCCAGAGTTCAACAAAACAATTTTTCAGAAATCCCTGTCAGTAAAGAGGTAAACAAGTGCACAAATAGAAATGGACTTATGCAAAGAGAAAGTGGTAAATTTAACTATGGGCCTTTCCACTTTTCAATATGTGCAACTATATCTATGAACAAAAAAGGCTCTAAGCGTGTTCCACTGAAGTATTATTAAACTTTGTATTTGGAATCAGCTTTGCCTGAATCACACTTTAAGAGTTTGTCAGTGTGATCTGTGGAGACACATTATTAAAGTGCCCTGTTCCAGAATACAAAGTCAGATCCTCATTAACCGGGACAATGAATGTTAGTATCCAAGCTCAAGAATGGAAGGAAAATCCCTACCTCTGAGTGACAGAGGTGGGTGTTAGTAGCATTGTCGCATAACCCTGGGAATTCATTAAAAGTGTCAGGCTGTGTCACAGGGGCACTTTGCATTGACAGTCCTAGTGGGAAAAAACTGAGATAATTGCTTTCATTCCTTACTTACCTTTCACCTTAGCAAGGAAATACGATTGTAAATAAATAACCCTATGCTGACACATCACAAGCTTTGCGCAGAAAACTGCTCTGTGAAATGTGCCTTTCAAGGACTGCAGGGCAGTTCTCATAAGAGAACTAATAGAGTTTATTCTGCTTGTGTGAACTCTGAATTCACTTATTCTTTATTAAAACCAGGTGATTTAGAAACTGATGACTGCTTGAGACAGAAGATGGAATAACCAAGGGTGACGAGAAAAAAACATAGTATAAATTAAGAAAGAAGAAATAAGAAAGAGAGCATGCACATGAGGAAAGAGAGAGAAGAGAGAGAAAAGGGGAAAAAAGGAGAAAAGAAGAATGAATGAATGAATAAATGAATGAATGATGTTTTAGAGGCAGGCCTGAATGGACTTAAAATCCCCTACGAATATTTTGACTAGTGGAAGGGAGTAAAGATACTATTTACTATTAAATGCTCTTATTGTTAGTGGGCAAACCAGAAATCCAGAAGAAACACAATAGCCTTTCTTTGGTTTGGGGTGAAATTTCCTATTCATAAGGAGTCCTCAGGGAACTTGGGCTTCTAAATAGCTTTTCTACTTTATTCACTTTTGTTATCTCAGCTCTTCTGGAGTCCATCAGTCTCCAAGCTCAGTACCATCCTCGTTACCTGCAAAGCAGCTCAATGCCCTTAACCTCTTCTCATCGGTTTCTTTAATTCTTCTGCTCTGCCCTAGAGTGCTTTATTCCCCTCAACTTCTAGCTCTAGGTCATTTCTGGCTACTTGCAGTCTATTTGGGCCCTAAATATAGGATAAAATGAGCCTATTTAGAATGCTTTCAGTTTTGTGGCTAGCTCATTTGCAAGATTGGTTTTTACTTCTGCCAAGATGTATCCTCTTTCAGACTGTTGCCTTTGCACTATGATACTAAACAGTCTTTGGTTATTGCTCTGAAAGTGACTCAGTCTCTTCTTTTACCTTGAGTCTTAGCACCTGTTGCCTTCTTGCTAATTGTGGCTTTTTTATAAACAAGATCTTAGTAAGAGGGAATGTGTTTATATCAGGTTTTGAAAAGAGTGGGGACAGAAAAAAAAATCCTTAATCCTTTCAATTTTATATAAAGTGATTCAATTCTTTTTTTTTTTTAATGAAAATTGAGTAGAAAATGCTCTAAAAAGATTTGGAGTTTAGGGCATATTTAATAAAGAGTGACTATTAGTATTATGGACTAGACTGCCAGAAAGGATCTGATAACTGTCTGTGTACATTGGGCAAATAGACACTCCTTTGTCACTTTTTTCAAATGTGATACATGAAGAAGAAGATGATGTATTTATGTATTACATGACAAGTGAGTGGCAGAACAAAGCAATACCTAATATAACCTCAGGGTTATGTTAACAGCATATAGAACTATATATTGACTTTGGCCTTCTGATCATAAATCATATGCAGTGAACTGGACACTAGGAGATCATTTCATTCAGGTTGTCACAGTAGGGATAATGTTCACTTATGAGGAACATTGCCTAAAAAAGAAGGGGACTGGGGTTAATGAAGGTAAATAAACAAAGGAAACTTGAGGAAAGGAGAAAGGTGTTACCTGAGTTATTAAAAAAAGATGGAGGTGTAGCTTCCTGGGACTATTTTAGGGAAGGGCAATCCTTTCAGTTAGCAGTTAGCTGGTTAGCTGATGAGACAGCTAGCATTTTCTAGAACACAACAGGTGTGCATATGGAAGGGTGGGAGAATTAATATTTCTGCTTTCTTGGAGTAGTAGGCTCCCATAAAGTTCAATTTGTCAGTCTCCTCTGTTATTCAAGGCAAATATCATTTAATGCTGGTCAAGTCAAAGGTGATCAGAAACCTCTTGAGCAGGTCAAAATAGGGTCTAAAAATAGTGTCTGGAGGACTCTTGGAGTTGTTCCTATAAAACAAGTTGAAGCATTCTTTCACAGATGGTGACAAAGATCAGAGGATTCAGAGCATTTGGGCATCCTAGAAGAGATATACCTAAAATGAAAAAAGAAATATAAACATTAAATATTATTTTAAAGAGCTGGTAATTGAAACGTGTGGATAACCAGTCCAGTGAATTCTGAGATGCTGGTTGGTAATGGAAAATCTTTTGGTTATGCAACATGGATTATTGAGTTTTTTGAAGCTCTCAAATTAGGATGATAATGGGTTTGTTTTTTTGTTTGTTTTTTTGTTTTTGCAGTTATCCACAGTTATTGTTATTCCCTAAAAAAGGATGTGCATATCTGAGCATTTCAGCAAACTTTCTTACTGCTTCAGATAATGACTGGTCCAAGAAAACACCAGTCCCTATCAGGTCTGCTACAGTGGTGTGACCTTCAACATCACTGGGCTTCCACTTGCAAACGTTCTTAATGTCCTGACAAAAAGGCCAGCTTAAAGACAACAGAGAGTCCCAGTGGGATCTAGATAGTCAAGTTTTGGTTATCTGTGACAGCTAATTAAATAGGAGGGAGAAAAATAAAAAAATAGTTTGGAGAGTTGTCACCAGATATGGAAGAAAATTGAAAGAATTGAAAGTTTAGTATATATAACAATTTGGAGGTACTTCCCCAACTGACTATTCCAAGGATGGAGTGGGATGAAGTCAGTGAAATCTCTATCAGATAAGACAAGCCAATATAGTGAAACAGAAAATTTCTCAATTATCTTTCTTTAAAAAGAAAATTATATACCTCAAAATATCTAATTAATATCTTTGTATTTTTGGAAACTTTATTATTATTATTTATTAACATATAATGTATTATTTGCTTCAGGAGTACAGTTCTGTGAATCATCAGTCTTACACAGTTCACAGTACTCATCATAGCACATACCCTCCCCAATGTCCATAACCCAGCAACTTCATCCTTCCTCACATCCCCCAGCAGCCCTCAGTTTGTTTCCTGAGATTAAGAGTCTCATGGTTTGTCTCCCAACCTGGTCCCATATTGTTTCATTTTTTCCCTCCCTTACCCCCACAAAACCCTGACCTGCCTCTCAAATTCCTCATATCAGAGAGATCATATGATAATTGTCTTTCTCTGATTGACTTATTTCACTTAGTATAATATCCTTTAGTTCCATCCACGTCATTGCAAATGGTAATGTTTGGGGGGTTTTGGATGGCTGCATAGTATTCCATTGTATGTATGTATATATATATACACACAGAGAGAGAGAGAGAGAGAGAGGATGTGAGGTATACATATAGGATATACATATATATATATATATATATATATATAATCTCCAAACTATGGAAAGAACCTAGGTGTCCATCAACAGAGGAATGGATGAAGAGGATGTGGGGTATACATATAGGATAAAAATATATATATATATATTTTATAGAACCTAGACACCTAGGTTCTTTCCATAGTTTGGCTATTGTGGGAATTGTTGCTATAAACATTTGGATGCACGTGCCTCTTTGGATCACTACATTTGTATCTTTAGGGTAAATACCCAGTTGCTGGGTCATAGGGTAGCTCTATTTTCAACTTTTTGAGTAACCTTCCTACTGTTTTCCATAGTGGCTGTACCAGTTTGCATTCCCATCAACAGTGTAGGAGGGTTCCCCTTTCTCTGCATCCTTGCCAGAATCTGTTATTTTCTGACTTGTTAATTTTAGCTATTCTGACTGGTGTGAGGTGGTATCTCATTGTGGTTTTGATTTGTATTTCACTGATGCTGAGTGATGTGGAGCACTTTTTCACATGTCTGTTGGCCATCTCGATGTCTTCTTTGCAGAAATGTCTGTTCATGTCTTTTGCCCATTTCTTTATTGGATTATTTGTTCTTTGGGTGTTGAGTTTGATAATTTCCTTATAAATTTTGGATACTAGGAGGCACCTGGGTGGCTCAGTGGGTTAAAGCCTCTGCCTTCAGCTCAGGTCATGATCCCAAGATCCTGGGATCGAGCCCCACATCTGGCTTTCTGTTCTGCAGAAAGCCTGCTTCCTCCTTTCTCTCTGCCTGTCTCTCTGCCTACTTGTGATCTCTGTCTGTCAGGTAAATAAATAAAATCTTTAAAAAATTTTTTTTTGGATACTAGCCCTTTTTCTGATATGTTATTTGCCAATATCTTTTCCCATTCTTTCAGTTGTCTTTTGGTTTTGTTGACTGTTTCCTTTGCTGGACAAATCTTTTGATCTTGATGAAGTCCCAGTAGTTCATTTTTCCCCTTGCTTCCCTTGCCTTTGGCAATGTGTCTAGAAATAAATTGCTGTGGCTAAGGTCGAAGAGGTTGCTTCCTGTGTTCTCTTCAAGGATTTTGATAGATTCCTGACTCACATTGAGGTCTTTCATCCATTTTTGAGTCTAGTTTTGTGTGTGGTATAAGGAAATGGTCCAGTTTCATTTTTCTGCATCTGGTTGTCCAGTTTTCCCAACATCATTTGTTGAAGAGACTATCTTTTTCCCATTGGACATTCTTTCCTGCTTTGTCAAAGATGAGTTGACCATAGAGTTGAGGGTCCATTTCTGGGCTCTCTATTCTGTTCCATTTATCTACGTGTCTGTTTTTGTGCCAGAACCATACTGTCTTGTTGAGTGCAGCTTTGTAATAGAGTTTGAGGTCTAGAATTCTCCTCTTTGGTGGGGTCTTTGTCTGATTTTGGGATCAAGGTGAAGCTGACCTCATAAAATGAATTTGGAAGTTTTCCTTCCATTTCTATTTTTTGGAACAGTTTCAGGAGAATAGGTATTAATTCTTCTTCAAATGTTTGGTAAAATTCCCCCAGACAACTTCCTGGCACTGGAAGCTGTTTGGCCCTAGGCTCTTGTTTGTTGGGAGATTTTTGATGACTGTTTCAATCTCCTTACTGGTTATGGGTCTGTTCAGGTTTTGTGCTTCTTCCTGGTTCAGTTTTGTTATTTTATATGTCTCTAGGAATGCATCCATTTCTTCCAGATTGTCAAATTTGCTGGCGTAGTGTTGCTCATAGTGTGTTCTTATAATTCTTTGCATTTCTTTGGTGTTGGTTGTGATCTCTCCTCTTTCATTCATGATTTTATTTACTTGGGTCCTTTCTCTTATCTTTCTGTTAAGTCTGGCCAGGGGTTTATCAATTTTATTAATTCTTTCAAAGAACCAGCTCTTAGTTCCATTGATCTATTCTACTGCTGGTTTCTATTTTATTGATTTCTGCTCTGATCTTTATGATTTCTCTTTTCCTGCTGGGTTTAGGCTTTCTTTGCTGTACTTTCTCCAGCTCCCTTAGGTGTAGGGTTAGGTTGTGTATTTGAGACCATTCTTATTTCTTGAGAAAGGCTTGTATGGCTATATATTTTCCTCTCAGGACTGCCTTTGCTGTATCCACAGATTTTGAACAGTAGTGTTTTCATTTTCATTTGTTTCCACGAATTTTTTCAATTCTTCCTTAATTTTCTGGTTGACCCATTCATTCTTTAGCAGGATGTTCTTTAGTCTCCATGTGTTTGAGTCTTTCCAACTTTTCTCTTGTGGTTGAGTTCTAACTTTAGAAAACTGTGGTCTGAAAGTATGCGGGGAATGATCCCAATCTTTTGGTACCAGTTGAGACTGATTTGTTACCCAGGATGTGATCCATTCTGGAGAATATTCCATGTGCACTAGAGCGTATATGTATTCTATTGCTTTGGGATGGAATGTCCTGAATATATCTGTGATGTCTATCTGGTCCAATGTGTCATTTAAAGCCTTTATTTCCTTGTTGATCTTTTGCTTGGATGACCTGTCCATTTCAGTGAAGAGGTTGTTAAAATCCCCTACTGCTATTGTATTATTATTGATGTGGGTTTTTTTTTTTATTATTTTGTTATTAATTGGCTTATATAATTGGTTGCTTCCGTGTTATGACCATAGTATTTAAAATTGTTAGGTCTTCTTATTGGATAGGCCTATCTTATGTTATCCTTCCTCATCTCTTATTATAGTCTTTGGTTTAAAATCTAACTTATCTGATATAAGGATTGCCACTCCAGCTTTCTTTTGATGTCCATTAGCACGGTAAATGGTTTTCTAACCCCTCCCTTTAAATCTGGAGATGTCTTTGGGTCTAAAATGAGTCCCTTGGAAACAGCATATCAATGGTTCTTGTTCTTTCATCAAATCTGATTAAATTGTGCCTTTTGGTTGGGGCATTTAGCCCATTTGTATTCAGGGTAACTATTGAAAGTTTGCATTTCATGCCATTATAATGCCTGTAAGGTGACTATTACTGTATATTGTCTCTGTTCCTTTCTGGTCTATGTTACTTTTAGATTTTTTCTTTGCTTAGAGGATCCTTTTCAATATTTCCTGTAGGACTGGTTTGGCGTTTGCAAATTATTTTAGTTTTGTTTGTCCTGGTACATTTTTATCTCCCTTTCTATTTTCAAAGACAGCCTAGATGGATATAATATTCTTGGTTGCATAATTTTCTTGTTTAGTGCTCCGGATATATCATGCCAGTCCTTTCTGGCCTGTCAGGTCTCTGTGGTTAGGTCTTCTGCCAATCTAATATATCTACCATTGTAGGTTACAGACATTTTGTCCAGAGCTATTTTCAGGATTTTCTCTGTTTCTGAGACTTGTAAGTTTTATTATTAGATGACAGGGAGTTAACCTATTTTTATTGATTTTGAGGGGGGATTCTCCACACCACCTGGATTTTTATGATTATTCCCTTCAACAAATTAGGGAAATTCTCTCCTAAAATTTGCTGCAATATACCTCTGCTCCTCTCTCTCTTTCTTCTTATTCTGGGATCCCAATTATTCTAATATTGTTTCACCTTATGGTATTACTTATCTCTCAGATGTTCCCCTCCCCAGTAGTTGTTTATCTCTCTTTTCCTCAGCTTCTTTATTCTCCATTATTTGGTCTTCTATATCACTAATTCTTTCTACTGCCTCATTTATCCTAGCAGTAAGCTCCTCCATTTTTTATTGCACCTCATTGATAGTTTTTTTTTTATTTCAACTTGATTACATTTTAGTTCTTTTAATTCTCCAAAAAGGGATTTTGTTATTCTATAAAGGGATTCTCTAGCATCTTCCAAGATTTTTTTGAGCCCAACTAGAACCTTGATAATCTTTATTCTGAACTCCAGATCTAAGATCTTACTAATGTCCATATTGATTAGGTCCCTAGCTGTTGGTACTACCTCTTTTTTTTTTTTTTTGAGATGAGTTTTTCCACCTTGTCATTTCATCCAGATAAGAATAGATGAATGATAGAACAAAGTACTAGAAGGGTGGCAACAAACTCATAAAAATATATACTAACCAAATTGGAAGAGACCCAAAACTGGGGAGAGAAGAGAGAGAAAAAAACAAAACAAAATGAAAAAAAACATATATAAATATATATAATATATAAATATAAATATATTTATACTTAAATATATATATAAATATATATATTTATGTATAAATATTTATATATATATATTTATATTTTTATATTTTCTATATATTTATATATAAAATACATAATATATATAATATATAAATATAAATATATTTATACTTAAATA
>NC_081570.1:61026376-61063267 GCF_022355385.1 Mustela nigripes | reverse complement strand
ACACACACACACACACACACATATACAAAGGTAGAAATATTAGATTGGCAGCAGACCTATCCACAGAGTCCTGGCAGGCCAGAAAGGAGTGGCATGGTATATCCAGAGCACTAAACAAGAAATTATGCAGCCAAGAATACTATATCCAGCTGGGCTGTCAATAAAAATAGAAGGAGAGATAAAAAGCTTCCAGGACAAACAAAACTAAAATAAATAAATAAATAAATCTATATCTATATCTATATCTATATCTATATCTAATCTATCTATATATATATCTATATCTGATGAATAGAAGAGAGCCAGACACTTGATTTTGGTTGTATTTTGGTCTGTTAGAAGAAACTGCCTCCCAAAATCTTAAAGGAAGAAAAACATATATATACAAAAATAAGGGTAAACACGACAAAAGGTTGGTATATGAGTGTAAAGATGAAAATTAAAAAAAGATTCTAAAAAACAGAATTGATAAAATAAGAAATTAGTTGAAAAAAGAAAAAATAAGAAAGAATGTGATCAGGCTGGACACAATAACAAAGCTATGTGCTAGATTTAGTGTATATTTTGATCTGTTAGAAGAAACTGTATCCCCAAATTTAAAAAAAACAAAAAACAAAAAACAAAAAATAAGGTTAAATACAATGAAGGAATAGAATATGACTATAACAATGAAAATTCAAAAAAAATTTAAAAAGATAGTGATAAAAGAGTTAAAAAATGTTAAAAATAGCAAAGAGGAAAAAGTAACAAAATAGAATAAGAAAAAAATAAAATTAAAAAAATTTAACTTTGAAAGACTGAAGAATCATGGAAAAGAGCTCTGGAGTTCCACAGTTCTCATTGAATGGTGAACTTGGTCTTGGCTGGATGTTCTTACTAATCTTCTGGGGGAGGGGCCTGTTGCAGTGATTCTTAAATGTCTTTGCCCAAAGTGGAATTGTAGCCCCCTTGCCAGGGGCCAGGCTAAGTAATCTGCTCAGTTTTGCTCTTGGAAACTTTTGTTCCTTGACTGTTTTCCATACAGTTTTGGAGGATGAGAATGAAAATGCAACCTCCATTCTCCAGCTCTGTAGGAACTGACATGTCCAGGCCCCACTCCTCAGTGTGACTTCAGAGAAAAGCAATCAATCACCCCTGTTTCCCTGGTCTCTGGCAGCACTCTGTGCTTACCTGGCCTGAAATCAAGCATTTCTATCTTGGCACACAACCCTGTTTAATGTCTCCAAACCCAGCTGATTCCTGCAACACACTACTGTGCCATTTGTTCCAGAGGAGGAAGGAGGGAACCTCCCTAGATCTGCCACTTGTGGGGTCCCTGCTTAAAGAGCAGTGGCCTGAATATGCCTTGGATCATGGTTTAAGGTAACTCCAAGCTGAGAGCTATCTCCTCGGCTTCGTCTCTGCAGCCAGCTTCCTCACTCTGATACCTGGGAGCTCTGCCACACTCAGACACCCCTGATCTTTCTTGTGACCCCACAGATCCTTTGACTCCACTGTTCCTGCAAGCGCTCTCCTCCCCCATCCCCCACCACTTAGACTCTGGAGCAACATTCTTCAGTGGAACAGACTCCTAAATGTTCTGATTTTGTGTTCCACTGCTCTTCCACTTGCTGGGAACTAGTCCACCCCCCCAAGGTCTATCTTCCCCTACATTGCCTCAGATTCACTACTCTGCATGTCCTAACTTCCAGAAAGGGGTCGCTTTTCTTTTCCTAGAATTGCTTCTCTTCTTCTCTTTGATCTTCTGTTAAGTTTGTAGGTGTTCAGAATGGTCTGGTAACTATCCAGCTGAATTCCTGCAACCTGACAACATTTAGGTCCTCCTTCTCCTCTGACATCTTGCTCCTTCCAGAAAACTTTATTATTTTTATATAACATATATTGGATGAAAATGTAGCACAATGTTGTGTTATTTTATAATAGTAGTTGGATGAATGAATTAAATATTTAGGGGTTTCATACATATCATAAGGCATACATTTACTTAATTGTCTCATCGGAGGTTACAGAAATGAAGTTTTTTTTTTTTGTTTGTTTGTTTGTTTGTTTTTAAAGATTTTATTTATTTATTTGACAGAGAGAAATCACAAGTAGATGGAGAGGCAGGCAGAGAGAGAGAGGGAAGCAGGCTCCCTGCTGAGCAGAGAGCCCAATGCGGGACTCGATCCCAGCACCCTGAGATCATGACCTGAGCTGAAGGCAGCGGCTTAACCCACTGAGCCACCCAGGCGCCCCAGAAATGAAGTTTTTAAGAGGAGAGAAAATAACATCATGTTGAATTTAATTTCAATTTGCCCTGTATACATATATATGTATTGATGTATATTAAGATATGGGTACATATGCATTTATATGATATAAATGGAATACATTTATATTATATAAATATATGGAATATAGAATATTGATTAATAGTAGTTTTCCTCTGGGCATTAGTATTATCAATGATTTGTACTTTTTATCTTTGTATTGTCATATTTTATACAAAAAATGTATTATATGAAAATAAAGTTTACATCAGAAGAATAATTAAATACCCAGAGAAAAATCTCATTAATAATGACAATAAGCTAAACCTGAGTTATCACAAAATACCATAACAACAAAGAAAAATAGATAAAATTAAAAAAACAAATAAGATACAGCTGTATGTAAAATACTTTGGACTGTTATTTAGTTAATAATGGGTAGAAATTGAATTTAGTTGATTTTCAGAGTAAGAAACAGTTATAGAGAATTTTCTACATTTCCTAAAATCTAAGTATTAAAGGATAAAGTATCATTTTCAATTCTTATATTAAAAATGGATACAAATTATGTTTCAGAGCTCACTTTTTATTTTTAAAATGATGCAGGTGTAATCAATTGGCAAATTGCCCCAGACTTTGATACTGGCTTCATATTTGCTGAAATTAGTCATTTTTTAACTCTTTGGGTTAGATTCAGGTTTTGATATTCTTTCAAGGGTAGACATGTGAGAATGAAACTATTTGAAATTGCCTTTAGTATATTAGCAAATTTCATGTATGAATAAATAACACCAAATTTATCAGAGGAAAGTAAAACTTTTTTTTTAATAAAGGGAGACTAATGGAAATTCTCTAGAATTGAAAATTAACCAGTCCCAGATAACAACATAATAACAGACTATATCTTTAATATTGAAGTGTCAGGGTAAAGCAAGAATGGATTATATCTAAAGAGAATTACCTTAAAAAATAATCAGAAACATTTAAAGGTACTGTCATTATGGCATATGACAAAATATTTGGCTTAAAATGGAAAGTATATTCAAACAGTTATTTGGCATTAAAGAGGGTTTTTGAGTGAGGATTCCAACAATAAAGTTCTATCTTTGGAATAGGGTCCAGAAGGTAAATCCAACTCAGTATTTGGACTACTATGTTACCTTGAAATTACAATAGCATAAATGTAATATGATTCGGGGGTGAGAATGGTGGCAAGTGGAGTACCACTGAGTGGTCTCCTCCAAGGACCTAGGGGCTTTGTCTAACCCTGCCTTGCCTGTGGTTTTCAATTTTTCCCATTTTCAGTGTTCAGGGACCAGGGGGTGTTTTGGACAATTCTGGGCAGTATTTCCTTCGGGCTCAGTTCATCAGTTAGTACATAGTACATCTTGGGCACAGTCTGTCATTACTCCTGGATTATTTGTAGACAACACCAGACAGACGTGGATGGTTGCACTCCCAGATAAGGGCAAGGCCTGCCCTTTCACTAAACACAGGAGTGGTATAAAAGCTTGAAATCAGTAAAATTTTTATGTGAAATTTAGTTTCATTCCCAATCTAATCTATTCTTTTGTTATGACATGAACTCCATTCTTGACTTCGCACTAGGCCATCCCTATTGGTTTCTCATAACCTCATTTGGGAAGCTTAAAACTAAAGGACTTTTATTTTTTTTTTCATATCTTTTATAAAAATCTTAATCCTTCTCTAAGTAATGTGACTGGATTCCTGACTAGAAGAAGGGTCACAATAAGGGCAAAAATGTTAAAGATTTATGTTTTAAGAGACTATTAAGATGAAAGAACTGACCCTACTATAGATTCTTAACAAGAATCTCTGGTCATCAGAACATCATCTTCCCCAAACCACAGAAGATGGAATAATGATGCCCAAGCATGAAACCTTAAAATATAGCTTTTCTTTTGTTTTACCAATAGATACAATTTTACCTTTAACCCAGTTCCATGCTCTCAAATAATTTCTTCAGGTTATTAAACATTACCAACTCCCAATTTTACTCTTTTTCTTTTAGTGCAAGTCAACTTAACCAGAATCCTCTTAAAATATATATGGAAGGACAGATAAGGGATGTAGGGGAACAAATTTTGCCACCCCAAGATATGTCTGTTTGCAATATTAATAATTTTAAGTTGCTTAATTTTAAGAAACTACAAAGAGGAGAAGCTCTGAAAATGGAGTAGATATAATAGGAGGTACTTAAAATAACTGTTGATTGACAAATTATAGATATTGTAATAGTTATTAAAATTATTTTTTTTTCATTTTTTGGCTAAAACCTTAAAGGTTGGAAACAAAACGTTGGTAGTGAGTGTTTTCTTTTTTTGTGAGGTACAAGACTATTTTTTCAGAACATGCATCAGAAGATGGTTGTAACCTATAAGGTGCCACAGATTGCGTCTGAATGGAAGTAAGGTTAAAAATATGGCTTTTTAAAAATGTTTTTATTTAAATTAAATTTATTAACTTGTAGTATATTACTAGTTTCAGAGGTAGAATTTAGTGATTCATCAGTTGCATACAAAACCCACTGCTCATTCTATCAAGTGCCTTCCTTAATGCCCATCACCCAATTACCCCATTCCCCCACCCACCTCCCCTCCAACAACCTTCAGTTTGTTTCCTGTAGTAAAGAGTCTCTTATGTTGTCTCCCTGATTTTGTCTTATTTTATTTTTCCTTCTCTTCACCTTTCATCTGTTTTGTTTCTTAAATTCCAGAGATGAGTGAAATCACTTATTTGTCTTCCTCTGACAGACTTATTTTGCTTAGTTTAACTATGCCTTTTCTGCTGACATCTTAGAAGTCTCCCTCAGTTGGCTTTGCAATTACAATATGAAATCTTTTTTTTCCATTAGTTGCATGTTACTACTTTCATTTGACAGATTTGGAAACTAAGGGTTTAAAAGGTTAAATAACTTGCAAATTTCCAAAATAATAATTATAAGTATGATAGCCATAAGGTTCTTCTGTGCACATTACTATTCAAAGAAGACTTATGTCTTCTTTATAATCGTGTACTTTTTTCTTACAACGCATTTGTTAAAACAAGATAAATGCTTTTAATAATGTTTAGTAACTGAATGATGCTACTGTAACCTGAGAGCTAAGGCTAAATGGATTATTTTGTGATATATCCACTGAACCTGAGCATAAGTGCCCTCAGACATTGATAAAAAGAGGTTTATATTTCATATAATAGATAACATACATAGGACACATGTACTGTTTATAATGAATTTGTGGAATTTATCACAGGGACACCCAAGCCTGTTAAGACCTACTAAATATAACTTTAAAGTAATGTTAATTCAGAAGGGGGGGAAGTATGCATCATCTGTCGACAATTTGATAGCCTGTGATATGTGTAACCAATTGTTCTTATTTACATTAATTTGCATTGTGAAAAGCAATTTTACAGTTTCAGTCAGACTTAATAGGCAATTTGCAGCTGAGTGCCTAATGGCATAGTTACTTAAGCCTGCCCCAGGAGGGCTTTCTAGAACTGATATGAGACTAAACCTTTTAAATGTTCAATTGAACATCTTAAAAAGTCAAAAAGTCTTTAGCTATTAGACCCAGTTTGCATTTGCTTTGTCATATTCAGTGCTGCTGCCAAAGACTACCTTGTATTCAAAGAAGATTTCTCTCTGTAGGCAAGAGATTAGATTCTACAAAATATTGTAGCACACACCAGATGAGTTTTCTCCAAGACAATAATTAATACAGACACCAGGTAGGTCACAAATGTAGGAAACAGACCTTTGGTTCATAAGAATGAAAACCTTTTTTCCCCCTTGAATAAGGTATATGCTAATATGCTTAAAACTATATTTCCTCTCAAACTCAAGAAAATCAATGTTTTGCAGAAATAACTTTTTATATTTCCACATGTTGCTTTCAAAATGTCTTCAATACTCTATCTTGTTTAATCATTTTTATAAGTCTTCTTTTATGGTTTGTCTCCTTTTGTTCTTCTTGAGTGTACCAAATTTCCTATCACATAGTAGGCATTCAGCAAATATTTATTAGAGTTTTTAATTACAAAGAATTAAAACAGGTATTATGCCAAGGTAATGTTTGGAAGGATAGGTAATTCAGTTAAATATGGACTGTATTTACACTCTATGATAGTAAATTGACTTAATTGATGCTTTATACTCAATGGGAAGGGCATATTCACTGGAAGACAGTATATTGTCTGCTTTTTGCAGCTGTCAGGATATTGCAAATGACTGAGGCCAGTGGGCTCAGGTGAATGCAAGTCTTTCTGTGATCAGCTCTTCAGTGGGGAGCAAAAGGAAGAGAACTTGATAGATAAAGCTAGCACCAGTTTTTAAAAATTATTTCACTAGAAATCTACATAATATTTCCAGAAAACTCTCATAAATGGACTAGGCAACATGTATTGATTTGGTCTACACAGCACTGTTAATACAGAACACTCATGGGAGAGAGGAGAGGGAATCAATCCTGGGTTTAAGTAGGATTCACTGGCAAAAGTACTGAAATTTTCCAAAGAGTAGATGCTGTCTTATCTGAAAAGTATTCCTATATACTTCTTGAAAGATGGAGAGAATGTTAAGTGGCTGGAATTGTCTTTGGCTACACAGCTCCTAGTAAACTTCTAGGAGCACATGCTACTTGGGGTTCTCACTTTGGGGTACAGGTTTCAGTGTACCTCTAGAAGTAACAGTGAAAAAAGTTTTTTTCAAAAGTTGTCATCAATGCCGCAGTTCTCCCAACTCAAGGAATGGAGAGTATGAAATAGGTAGTATATAAGGTTTAAGAACAAAATTATGATTTAGAAGTTATAGGTAAGAGTTTGCATTTTGCCACTGTGGAGAAGTTGATCTTGACAAAGTCACTTTCCTTGATCAACCTGCAAATGAATGTATTAGCATCATTTCATGAGGACATATCTGGATTAAATGAGACATACCATAGCATTGGTGAACAATAAAAAGCAAGATACATTTCTTCTTCTAGCAGCTAGCACATTGCCTGGGGTAAAATCTGTGCTTGTTAACTGTTAAATAAATGAATAAAAGAAAAGACAGAAAAAAGGGAGTATTTCCTCCTTGTGCTTTACATAAATATAGACAGATCACTGTGGCCTCAGAAGGTTTGTGGAATGTCAGTTTACGGAGTAAGGATTGTGGAGATAGGCAGAGATGGAGAATTTGAGGAGCAGGCAGGAATTACTTCAGGAATAGTGCAGGGATAGTCCTGGAGTTATGGGTAAGATAGCAGTCCTACAGAAGCATTTTTATAAATAACCTGTTACATTCTTTCATAGTTGTTCCACATGTTTCACTCAAAGGAATTAAACAATACTTACACATATATAGAATTTGAAATTGGGGTCTGTTAATTCATCAAGAGAACTATGAAGAGTCTCATTTTTTCCCCTAAATAATGCTCATAGATGTAAGTTATTAGCACATAGAAGAAGTGGTTGTGTGGTCACTTAAAATGAGTCACAACATGACTAAATGTGTAGGTTCAGTAGAAACTTGGCCCTGAATCTGCTCCTGGAATCCCTTCCAGAATATCTTCTGGTCCTCCCCAGAGTCCAAATGTGCTCTGAGCGGGCCTGCATCTTTAATTAACAGCACGACTCCCAAGGAGGGCATTTGTTCTACATCCTAAATGTCCATAGACCACCAAGGCATTTTTCTTCCCATTGTTTTCCTCTAGATGTGTTTTTAAACTCTTTGTTTCTGAATAAGATGACTATTCCTAGTTTTTCAGAACACAGTAATGACACAATTAGAAATTTGGATAAAAGCAGCTCTGTTAGGAATCCCTTGGTTCCTTTTTTTGGAGAAGGGAAAGGTGGAGATCTTAAGGGATATCACTGTTAGAAGATCTGGGTTTGAATCCAGCTTTGTCATCGTGACTGGTCTGATGGCAGTTTCATAATTCATAGAACATGTTGGAATGTGTGTACATCATGTTCAATACACATCACTTTTATTCCTTGGGGGCAAAGGAGTTTTAGAGAGAAGGAGGAATAGTTTAAAATTGAGTTCAATTAAATATAATAGAAACACAATAGATGAAAAGGTGCATTTTAATGGTAGTAGTGGAAAAAGTTCTCTTATTTATGTAATAAGTCATCTTTAAATTAGATAAATTAGATAGTCTGATGAAGTCAAAGAACTTTTGTGATTCTCTCCTTAGCTCTTCAGAAGTACTTCCCAGATCAGTAACAGCAGAATCAGCCCAGAAGACTGTTAGAAATGCAGAATCTTGGATCCTGTCCCAGATCAGTTGAAATAGGAACTGCATCTTAATAAGATCCCTATAGGATTTAGAGATAAAGTTTGCCAACTTCTACTGTAGATGAACCTCTTTTACTTTACAGGTAAGGAAATTGAGACCTAGAGAAGTTAAACCACATCCTGAAGGTCATGGCCAGTTAGTACCTGTAGACCCAGCCAGGATCCAGATGTTTCTTCTTTTACATCCATGAACATTCCAATGAGTGTGCCCTTTACCCCTCTTGTGTTTCATTGGCCTATATCAGAAGTCATTGAACAGGGTAGGGACTGGAAGACAATATAGAGATGACTTAATCCTTTGGAACATGAGAAAGGATTTTGCTGTTCCAATCAGCTAGGGCTCATTGCTCCAGCGCAAACAGTAGGTGACAGAGAGGTTTAAGGCAAGCACGGATTGTAGCCAGGTAAAACCTCCATGGATGTGGAGTTCAATACAGAGCCTTCATTGGATGAAGAAATAGCAAATCTCTCAAAGACATCTGCAGTGGCTGGCAATGCTTGGCCTGCCTGTATTTCAGTGAGAGAAATGAGAGATTTTTTTTTTTTTCATGATTTTATTTATTTATTTCACAGATGGAGATCACAAGTAGGCAGAGAGGCAGGCAGAGAGAGAAAGAGAAAGAGAAAGAAGCAGGCTCCCTGCCGAGCAGAGAGTCCAATGCGGGGCTTGATCCCAGGACCCTGAGATCATGACCTGAGCGGAAGGCAGAGGCTTTAACCCACTGAAATATCCAGGTGCCCCAGAAATGAGGGGTTTTAGTATGAGTCTGCATAGCTCAACCTTCTTCCTGAATGATTAGTGAGTAGTGTGCCTGCTTTAAATGCCTTAATAGAATGAAATCAGGGATGTCATCCCTCTTTTTTAAATGCTGATATCCATAGAGAGATGTAAATCTAATATTTTGACATGTTGAAATTAACAGCTACAATGGTTATTCACTGGTTATTTGCATATGACTGTTTCATGTCCTGGGACCTTTTTAAAAGCTCAGAATATTTCCTGAGGAAAATTAGGAACCTGAGGAAATGGAATTTAGGAAACTGATGAGTTTACCTCTGTGCTTTAGTGCTTCTTACTGTAGAATGAGAGAATTGACTTATAGAAAATGGTTTTGCCTTTACTTGTCCTTCATTCATTCAGTCATTCACTCATTTATTTTTATTTGTTTTTATCCACAGGATTTTAGGCAATTTCCAAGGATAAATTCATAAGAAGATAATGAAATAATTAAGGAATTAGGGTCATAAAGAAAAATGAGGATGGCAGAATAAAATAAAGCAGGGATGAGGCAATCCCCAAAATGTTAATTATAAAATATTGTATGCTTAATAAGATTGAGCTATCAATGTGTTTTCCAGCTCCATGTAACTATGAAAAAAAAAATAAGAGGATTTATGGCATCTGTAGCAAAGAAGATACTCTAACCTGAAAACAGCTTTTCTTGATCCTGTGGTTAAAATACTTTTTTTTTTTTCCTATAAGAGAAGCACTTTGAGAACGTGTCTTATCCTTTGTCATACAACTCTCTGAATAAGCAGGTTTAAAGTAACTAAACCAGGGTGCCTGGGTGGCTCAGTGGGTTGGGCCTCTGCCTTCAGCTCAGGTCATGATCCCGGGTTCCTGGGATCCAGCCCCGCGTTGTGCTCTCTGCTCAGTGGGGAGCCTGCTTCTCCCTCTCTCTCTCTCTGCCTGCCTCTCTGCCTACTTGTGATCTCTCTCTCTCTGTCAAATAAATAAATAAAATTTAAAAAATTAACTAATCTTCATTTTAAAATTCACTATAAAATAAAATTAAGACATGAAAATCATGTACTGAGTGAATGTTATATCTAAGAAAATGATACAGCAGTTTTTGAAGTGCTAGGAATTTTAATTGGTGCAGGTGGACCTTTCATTACTAAACACAAAATAAGTTTAATTTATAAATTTGCTATAAGGAACAACTGATACACAGTAAGTAGTTTATATAAGGGGAAAAGATATGCAGAATATCCACATGGTGATGACAGAAACAAGAAACAAGACCTAACTACCTAGGCAATGTGAACGTACATTCTTCAGTGCACTTAGGTGACATGCCACCATTAATTGGCTAGTTGGTTTTCACATGCTGTCAATTAATCTTTAAAACCATTAAGGCCTGGCATGGCACTGGAGGAAAGCAATCACAGTAATCTTTCAAACTGGGAAACAAAGATTATTCTACTAATTAGTATCTTTTCTTTGCTGAAAGCAATTGAAATCTATGTTGGCATAAGCATGCAACTTTCAACAATTCTCCAAGGGCTTCTTTTCAATTATTTTAAAAAATATTTCCCTTTCTCTTTTATATTTTCCTGTTCACTGATCTTTTCTTAAATCTCAGTGTTTGCTTCTTTATTTCTAGTGCAAAACATGGGATTTTTTTTTTTTTTGTCATCTGAAAAGGAATTTAATGATCACCAGAGATACTTGTGGAAAAGATTTAGATACTAGAAATCCTATAAATCTCCTGAAATTTTATATAAAACATTTAGTGTATGTACATGTACTATTTCACTCTGTGAACAGTTATTTCATGACTATTATAGGCAAAGTACAAAAGTAAATATAGACAGATGTGGCCACTACCCTCAGCTTAATTTCTAGCTAAAGATGTTAATATGAAACACATGATTATTTAACTACGGGGGATGATTTAAGCATAATTATAATGAAGGTGAGGGATGAGTGCTGTGGGAGCATGTAGCTGAGGGCAAGCAGGGAAATCTTTCCTTAGGAAGTACCTTTTGGTGTGAGTTCTGATGAATGAGTTGGGGTTAACCATGGGAAGGGCTGTGTGAGGGAATAGGGGGAGAGAAGAATTGGTGTGGGGGTTGGGGGATGTTAGACTAGATGAAGCAGGATCTCTGACAGCTCTGAGAAGGAGCATTTCATGCCCAATGGTCTGAAGGAAGGCCGGTTAGGCTATAGGTACAGTGTCTGAGAAAAAGTAAAGAAAGAAGTCATCTCATGAAATCCAGTACTATTCATTGCAGACTTTTCTGTTCAAGAACATGAGATCTAATGGTATGTGCTTCCCTGGAATTCACACAGTTAGTCAACAATGCCTGATAAGGCCAGAGCCCAGGATTTTTCAGCTCCCAAGGTGGGTTACTCGCTGTATTTTGCACAATCTACCCAGAACTGCTGCTTGTATTTCCCCACATCTCTTTCCTTCCCTCTCCTCTCTCTATGCATAGAACATCATTGGTTAGTGTCAAATTATAATTAGAGACAGAGTACCTGCCCCAAGGAATGTGAGGTACACCGGGATCCGTATGAAGTACATGAAGACAGAAGTGTGCTACTTACTGCAGCATGTCATGTTTCTGTAAGTAAATACAGTAATTTGGGGGGGGGGGGAGATAAAGGGACTGAGAGCAAAGGCTCTCTCCTGCTTTTTATAATGATGGCCAATATCATAGCTTGTAAAATCTCAATTAACAAGATGAGGCAGAGAGAAATGCTAATCAATTTTATCAAAGAGCCTGGTGGGACCTTGTTTTGTATCCAAGATTAGTAAGATTAGCTCTCCAATAGTAGAGAGCTGGGATCCTGTGTATTCAAGCCACTAAACCCCATTGCCCACTGGCACATAAAATCATCTGGAGCTGGTCCTGCTCTGGCAGGAGGTTCGTCCAGCTTTTTAATGCCTTTCATTTCAGAAACGGCAGCTCATAGTTGTATGCTCATAAATACAGTGTCTACAAACTATAAGGCCTCTGTAAAGTAGGTTCCATTAAAAAAAAAAAAATCCAGCTATTTAAGCCTGAAGCCACATTTCCGGAAGTGAAGATGGGAAAAGTTACCTTTTTTTTGTTTGTTTTTCCTAACAAAAGACAGCCTGATATTAAAATCACTGAATTGCTTAAAAACCGATTTGTTTTGTCTCTGCCTGTTGTTGTTATTGTTGTTAATGAAAGGGAGGCACATGGAACAGCTTTCTTTTCACCTCCGCTTTTGTGGAAAGTGAGTAAGTCTGTCTTGCCCATTTAATTGTTGAGAGTTAGGTAATATTTAGTTGAAAGACCTTATCCCATGATCTGTTTTTCACACTGAAATATTGAAGTTACAGAACTTAGTGATAATGTTACTGGTAACGTAAAAAACCAATATGAAAGTGAAATTAAGTCATATTAATGGAGTATTATATAGCAGTCGAAAGGAATGAGTTCCAGTGAATGCAACTATTTGGCTGAATATTAGCAACATAATAGTAAATAAAAACGTTCTGAAAGATTAAATACTGCATGATAAAGCTTAAAAATTTCAAAAATTGGGGCACGTGGCTGACTTAGTTGGTAGAATGTGTAACTCTTGATCTCTGGATTGTGAGTTCGAACCCCTCATTGGGTGGAGAGATTACTTAAAAATAAAATTTTAAAATATTAAAACCTGTCAAAGTTAACTTTATATATACAATAAAAATACATACCAGAGAAAGATGAACGTGGGATTCAGAATCATGGTTTCTTTGGGTTGGGGAGAAGTGCAGTAGGATGATTGGGAAATGATATTGTTAGACATAGATTGTTGGCCAAAGTACTGGTTGTTCTTTTGGGTGGATTTCCAGGTATTTATTTCATTTTTCAAAAAAATAGTCAAATAACTGTCATAGATTGATTGTATAAGTGTCCTTATGCAAAGGACAAAAGATCCAGAAGATCCTGGAGAGATGACAGAGTGACACCCCTGACCCTGACTGGTCATTTTAATTGTGCCTTTGCAAGGAGAGAAAAGAAACAAACATGGTCTGTCTATCCTATTGAACTGCAAGGACAACATGTATTTTGGAAGGAGCTTGTAGGGTCTCTGGCTACCTGTTAACTCCCAGTTGAGAAAAGCCACTGTGGCAATAAAGAATGCATCTACATTCTAAATTATAAAGTTTTCTCAGATTATTTCCTTACCTTTGCAAGTTGTGTGGCACTTTAAAAAGTAGAATTTATTGAGTGAAATCGATGTATGGCTATGATAGAGGGAGTGAACCAGAATGGCATGGTGTTGGGAGAGGCCTTAACAACAGAATGATTTTAACTTATGCATATTTGATTATATCCCAGTTGTTCAAACAGTTGATCCTGATACTCCAACTGATACTGAATCCCTTTTTTTCACAGTATCAATTCAGGAGGTTTGTTGGGGGAAAAAAAAAAGGTATCTAACCATATGGAAAATCTGCCCAATTAGAATACAAGGCTGGGTAGTGGTTGCTTATTTGCCGTTTTGGAAAACTCTCTGCTTCCTGCATATTTCTTATTAGAGCTAACAGTTCTTCTTCCACTGATCGGTCAATGCTTTTATCGTGAATACCTTCTTTCTTCAGTAGGGCTTATATAATTTTGAGGCATGGGGATTTCTGTTTAAAATATTATGCTTCCCAAGGATATGTACATTTTACTAAGAAACCTTGAACGATGACCCTATTCTAGATACCTTTCAATAATGAAATGTCAGATATTGCTGGTATGAGAGGAGATAGTTGGAATAGATTTGCCTACTCAGGGTCTTCTAATCATACTGAATGTGAATATATATATATATATATATATATATATATATATATATATATATTTTATATCTGGAGTCAGACTATAAAGTAGCTTGGAATACAAGGTTCCAGCTGGGGTGCTTAAAAGTCATATTGTTGCTATTTGTACTAAAATAGTATTAAGGGTGTTACTTCTAAAATGAAATGTGGGATTTTTATTTTATTATCCAAACCAGCCTCAGAGCTGCACTGCTCAATAGGAAGGCAGGGGATCAGCACATTGTTCTGGCAAGGATCCAGAGAGAAAGATAATAATTCATTCTGTTAGATCCCTAGTGCTGGTTCAACCAAACATGAAGTCAGTTCAATTATCTATGCTGTTGGAGGGGAAAAGTGACCTAACTGATCAAAAACTAGAGATTGGGGTGGGGGGAGGTGGGGAGGGAATACTCAGTGGATTGCTGTGAAAATACAATTTATTTTTTAAAAGAGAATTTTAAAATTACCTTGCTCAGTTCTTTCAGAGTTCAACTGGTTTCCACTTCCTTTATGCCGGTTGGATGGGGAGTTAAATATTACTTTGTATAGGGGCGCCTTGGAGGCTCAGTGGGTTAAAGCCTCTACCTTCGGCTCAGGTCATGATTTCAGGGTCCTGGGATCGAGCCCCGCCTCAGGGTCTCTGCTCAAGTGGGAAGCCTGTTTCCTCTCTCTCTCTCTGCCTACTTGTGATCTCTGTCTGTCAAATAAATAAATAAAAATCTTTTTAAAAAATTACTTTGTATAATGTAAAATAATAATATCGGTGGGGAAAACACTAGTAATATTTAGCATCTATTAAATACCTATATTGTGTCAGTTATATTGCTAGAAAGAAGATCTGATTATTCCTACTTAATTTCTTCAATATCTGTGTATGTGGATTTCTTACTAGAGTAAAAGCTAGCAAAATTGTCTATATTAAAAGGTTATGCACAAGTCAGTTCATTGGACAACTACATTTCCTGTAGTAAGTGAACATGCCATTTAGCACTGTTCTACATACACAGTATTTATTTTTATAAAAATCAAATAATATTAAAATATAATAATGGGTTATAAAAATAATGGTAAGAAAAAAAATCATAGTCATTTGTCTCCTTCCTTCCGCAAAGCTAGAGTCCTGTACCACAGATAATATGATTTTGTAATCTTTTAGGTATCTCTTCGGGTATTTATGCCAAGAAATTAAAACACACACACACAAAAAAAAAACCCACGAAAAAGCAAAAAAACTTACACTGCTCTACTTGACTTTCTATTGTGGAAGACTAGGATTTGCAATTCCCTTTCATGTTAGTTACCTATTACTTGATAATAAACTACCCCCTGAATCTAATAGCTTAAAACTACAATCATTTATTATCTCTCAGTTTCTGAGATTCAGGCATCTGGGAGCCACATAGCTGGGTGGTTTTGGCCCAGGGTATCCCATGAAGTTGCCCTTGATAAATTCATTAGGGCTGCATGGCCTGAAACTTTGACCAGAGCTGGACAGTCTGCTTCCAAAAGGCTCCCTCCTGGGGCTATTGGAAAGAAGCTTCACTTCTCCCCTGCATGGGCTATGCCACAGGATACTGAGTTCTTAACGGTTAGCAGCTGACTACCACACAGGGGCGCTGGTGTTTTGGGGTTATAAAAGGTACTGTACATTTTTATAACCTAATCTTGGGCATGGCGCACTAACATTTCTGCCACATGCTATCTGTCAAACAGACAAACTTTAGTGTAACGCAGGAGGGAGTTACATAAGGGAATGAACAGCAGGAGGCTGGGCCATTGCAGCCCCTCTAAGAGGCTGACTATCACAGTTTGCAACACTCTTCTCTCTGCTCCTCCAGCCACTCACAATTTCTCTTTACCTCAGTCTGTCCAATATGGTAATATTACAGTTTTATTTAGAGCATTGCTCAATTTATATATATCATTATGGTTATGGGAAGTAAAATTCTGAGATTTCACATGTCTGAGAATATCTATCCTAACTCAATTTGTCTGGGCATAGAATTCTAAGATGAAAATAATTTTTCTCACAGAATTTTAAAGACATGACTCAATTTTTGTTTATCTTTTGTAGTTGTTTTTGGAAAGTCAGATTTCTTTCCTATTTCCAATTCTGATCCATTTCATTCTGGAAGATTTTAAGGTCTTCTCTTTATTTTTTAATTTTTATTATTATTATTTTTTTTGTGTGTGTGCTGAAATTTTTCAGTGGTATAGCTCATAAGGTTGCAAATATACAGAATATTCAGTTAAATTTGAATTTCAGATAAATAAAAAATACTTTTTTTCATAGAAACTATCCTAAATATTGCATGTAAAATATTACATTAAAAGATTATTTGAAATTTAAATTTTAATAGGCACCCTACATTTTTAGTTGCTGAATCTGCCAAACCTAGTACCTCAGAATAATTCATCCTATTCCCTTCTTTCCTTTCTTTCCTTCCTCCCTCCCTCTCCCCACTCTGTCCCTCTTCAATCTCTCTCTCAACTTTGTAGAAAACCCTGTTATTCATTTTAGGGAGATTAAATAAAGATCATTTGTAAAATATCTTCTCCCCTCATTCTCTGTTCAGCACCTCACCCATATGCTCTCCTCTGGTGAGAGGTAAGGGTGTTCTTCTGGTTGCAAGTACTGAGGATGGGACCTGGTTTTACAAAGTCCCTTATTTATACAAACTGGCTTGTATCTTTTCGTCATTCTTGTGCAGTCTTCTTAACTTTGCTAAGGGAGTTAAGACTGTATTATTTCCTTTTCCCTAAGTTTTCTGAACTTTCCTATTGCTTCTGTTAGTTTGAGACTGAGTTGAAGCAGCAGACACTACATTGGCCTTAGATACATCAGAAGTCTATTGCTTCGGATAGGAAATGCCTGTGAGGAAAAATGGGGAAGAAGCCTGAGGAAGGTTGGGGAGACTAGAAGATCATTTTGCAGGTTGGATACTTTTGAAAGAGAGAGGAAGAAAATTTGAGTGGAAGAGGTTTTTGTTTGTTTGTTGTTCATTTTTTTAAATTTATTTATGTGTGAGAGAGAGCATGCGTGGGAGCACATGTGGAGGGGAGGGGCAGAGAGAGTCTTAAGCAGACTCCACCAAATGTGGAACCCCACTTGAGACCAGATCTCATGATATCCAGATCACGACCTGAGCAGGAACCAAGAATCAGGTGCTTAACTGACTGTGCCACTGGGCGCATTACCCTGGCACCCGGAGTAGAAGAGTCTTAAACAGCAATGCTGTCCTTACACAGTTCAGTAAAGCTGATGGGATTGATCAAGCCAAAGTCACCCATCAGAGAAGTCTCACATCTCCCAGGACTTAAGCTGTATTAACATTTCTGCAAAGCTCACTCCTTGGCCAAGAGCAGTTTATGGGAAATGTGGCCCCAGGGTGAATGCAGGGATGCATTTTGGAGTGCAGCAGCTGAGCTGTTGGTCACTTATGCTTTGCACCACAGGAAATTTGAGAGATACATTTTCATTTCTACTATATTGCTACTTTCCCAATTACTCTACCCTTGTGTAAATACCCACACATACACATATGTATTAGGATAGGATAATACATATATTATCATGGGATGGTGTATATATATATATATGTACACATATATGCACAAGATATGTGTATATGTGTACATAGGCATATGTATGCTAATTCACATGAATATATACATAAATATTTGTTTTATATATACAAGCATTCCCAGATTATGAGAAGTTTTTTCAGATTATTTGTTTTACTTCCAAAGCTGTGTGGCACTTTAAAAATTAGTATTTATCACATGGAAGTAATTTATGGTTGTGATGGAGTAACCAATTGTAATTACTGTAGTTATACTGTTATTGCCACTATGTTGATGAGGAAATGAAGTGCACAGAAGTGAGAAAATTTCTCAAGGTCACAGCCAGTTAATGGTAAAGCTAGGATTTGAATCTAGATAGTCTGACCATATAGCCCATATATTTTCCACTGTACTATGTTATCCTATTCCCACAGTGCAGTTTTGTTATATAATAAGATTTGTCTGTCCAACTTAAAAGGTAGGTTTGGTTAATGTATCTAGAAGCATTTATGAGAAACATCTGAACACCTACCATTTCAATGATAAGATTTTAATAGTGGAAAATTATACTTAAAAAGAAACCTAGCTTTTCTTCTGTATAGAACAAATTACCCCCAAAACATAGTGGCTTAAAACAATAGTAATTATTTATTACCTCTTATGGTTTCAGTGAGCCAGAAATTCAGGGCAAGCTTCTCTATCATCTGTGATACTTAAGATTATCAACTGGAAGAATCAAAGACTGGGGGCTGGGATCATCTGAAGAGATACAACTCTTACAAGTCTAATTGTTGATGTTGTCTGTTGACTGTTGTTCAGTACATCCCTGTGGGGCTTCTATATGAGGCCTGGGTTTCCTCACAAGAAGTAGGTGGTTAGCTTCCAGGACGAACATCCTGAAAGTGAGATGGAAGCCGTATTGCCATTTTTTACCTGCTTTCCAAAGTTGTGTAACATTATTTGACTCATTATAACTCATTGAATTATAAAAACCCACCCCCGGGGCACCTGGGTGGCTCAATGGGTTAACCCTCTGCCTTCTGCTCAGGTCATGATCCCAGAATCCTGGGATGGAGCCCCGCATCGCATCGGGCTCTCTGCTCAGCAGGGAGTCTGCTTCCCCCTCTCTCTCTGCCTGCCTCTCTGCCTACTTGTGATCTCTGTCAAAAAAATAAAATAAAATCTTTAAAAAAAAATCCACCCCCATTTAAGTTTTAAGAGGAAGAAAATAGACATCATCTGTTAATGAAAATGTGTCAACATTCCGTGGTAGGAAGAGATGGGCATGTATCAGTCTATCACCTATCTGTCTGATGATCTACTACCTTTGCATGTCTGCCTTTGGAAAAATACATTCTGCCTCATATCCTCAAATGAAAAACAATTGGAAAGCTGGATAAGATTTCATTTAGACTTTCTGGAGAGTACAATGTAAATTTCTTAATATACCCACCAATTTTAATAACACTTCATAAATACTCTAAAAGTGTTGTTGCCTTAAAATAGAGAAGACATCAAGGAAACAAAACTGTTGTTAAGATTTGTCCACTATAGGGCAGTTTCTCTTTATTTGAAGTAGCTATGTTTTGTCCTACAAAAAGAGCACAAGGCTTTTTGTTTAAAGAGCACAAGGCTTAGAGCCATACATCTTGAATTTTAAAGCTCAAATAATCACATTTACTAGCTTTTAACCTCAGGTAAGTTATTTAACTTCTCTAAGCCTCAATTTCCTCTTCTGTGAAAGGACATCACTGAGGGAGTTTGGTATAATGAAGTAATACATGGCACAGAATAAGTCATCTTTATGTTGTCCTCCATTTATAAACAGGCATTTGAAAGAACACTCCATTTTGGATCAGTCTATAAAGTAAGAAAATCTTTCAAACAGTAATTCTCTTGTCACATAAGTTATGCTAAAAAAATGTTCACTTGAAAGATGTACAAATGTGTTGGCTTTCATCATATTTATATAACCCAAGTTATAAACACTTGAAAACAGCCAAAAAATAATGCCCAGAATTCTGAATTGTGGAGCACTCACTAATTCATTAACAACAACAAATACTTCACTGAGTACCCAATATATGCCAGACATCAAATTAAAAACTGGGCATAAACACTGAACAAGGTGGACTTGCCCTAATAAACACACACATAACAAAACCACATGTTTATTCTATATTGTTATTGTATTAGATGTTGCTTCTCCCGCTTTTATCCCCAACATCTTGAGGATATATTCTCTCTTCTCCGTACTTCGTCCTTTAAGAGCTTTATTGCTTCACATGTTCATTCCACATGATGACCATCTAGGCTGTCCTTTTTCATTAATATAGCTTAGAACTTGGGAAGGAATTAGAGCACAGTAGCTGTCTTACTGAGAGGCACAGTCTGAGTCCTAGAATGAGTAATATATAACAGCTGTTTTGTTTAGCCTCTGGTGCACTGAAAACACATTGAGTTCTAAGGAATGTCTTGAGTAAACTTGAAGTTTGAAGAAAGAGAGACACCACATCCATCAAAACTTGAACACTTTCCTCTTCACGTTTTAGTTAGCATTCTGCTTTTTGGCATCAAGAAGTGTACAATAATCCCAGGTGAAAAACTCAGAAAATAATTTTATCCTCGGTGTGCCAGGTAGTGCTGATGGAGGCTTAGGACTATATTCCTGATTCCTGGTGCCTGGGGTACTGAGGAAGATGGCTCGTTTCAGAGATTTGTTTGAGCCTTAACTGCATTACTTGCTCTGCCATAATGCATTTCCCCTGGGTGTTAACATTTAGCATGCCTTTTTCTCTCGATGTATTCTTAGCCATTCCTTCAACTCAAGGTTGTCTTTTATCAGTAGTCTGTAATCATCAAATGAGCGTAAAATGCTCTTCTGTGCAGCAAATATTTCTGAAGGAACAACAGAGAGGAGTTGATAGAAACCACGCCACTGAAGGAAAGAAAGTAGACCAAGTGTTTTCCTTTTCCTGATGTTATTGCCGTTCATGTACTGTACCAGTCAGGTGTTTTGTGAAACAGGATATATTGCATTTTATATTTCAGAGTATGACACAGCTCTGGCTATACTTTCTACTATGCTGGCAAATTAGACTATGTTCAATGTTTTAGTACTTCCTCTTTGTTCTTTGGTAAAATTTATTTTGATTGGGATAACAAAAGAAGAGATACTCATGAGCCAATGTTAGATAAATCAACACTGACCCCAGCAAAAATATTTGCTTTGCACAGCCATATAGTTGCCATTTTTTAACATAGTGTGTCAAAAGCAGCAGACTTGAAAATGATGGCTCCACTTTAATTAAAATAAAACCTAGGTTGAAAGTGGAAAATCACCCATACTGTTTACTAATTTTTATTTTTTGGAATAATCCCTGAATGATCTGATACTTCTTTGATCTGATTGTTCTTTGTGTTATCAAAATAGCTACTACTTTTTAAGGACCTCTTATGTACTGACCACAATGCAAAGCACTTTATAGGTAGAACCCAATTGTATAAGAACTGTTACTTCTCAGACTTCTAATGCTCAAAATTTGGTGCATCAAAATGACTGGAACATATTAAAATGACTAAAGATTTCTGTTGTTATTGAGGTGGTTGTTTCTGCATGATGTTCATAGAAGAGAGTGAAGGAGTGGGGGAAGTCAAGTGTCTGTCATGTATATCATACAACTCTTACACCCTCCATGCCTTTAGTACCTATTGCCTACCAGACACTGTGCTGCTTGTAAACTGCCCAAAGCATGGTGGCCATGCTGGAAAGTAATATGTAAATACATACTTACAGCATATTATGGTAATTGCCTAGGGCTCATAGGTACTTTTTAAGGATTTATTAAATGAATGGATTAGTTTATAATGCTGTGGGGTAAAGAAGCAGGGAAAGCCCTCATCGTTATTCACGTGATTTTAATGCTATAACTGTTAGACATAGAGAAGTACATGAGAGACATTCAGAATCGTAGTGTATGCCATTTATACATACATATAAATATCTACAAGGATTTGGGGCTTTTCTGGAAAAAAAAAGTTTATGAAAATAATTCAGACATGCATCCAGCAGGAACTAGATTAGTTGGATCCAATCTAAGAATACAGACAGTAGTCAAGAACATAATCATGTCTGAGAATTAGGTAATGTCTGTATTATGTTCCAGGAATGTGGATTGAGCTACTCCATTTAAACGACATAATGATTCAGTGAGGCAAAAAGACCTACTCGTCTCCTTTTGAGGCAAGAAAAATAGCCCTGCATGTCCATATGATTACATCAAATCCAGATATATGGTTGACATGCAACCTTGGCTAACAGAGAAACAAACTCTAAACTTTTTAGCTAAGGAAACCCCAAACTGCATTGCATGATAAACCTAGATTGCTTGAAAATATATAATTGTGTCTTCTGTGAGTGATCATATTTAATCTTGAGATAGCTTAACATTAAATTTTAAGAAGATGATGAAATAAATCCATAGTATTCATAGTTTTGTGTTATATTTGGAAATAATCTGTACATGTTTGGTATTTTGAGTACTTGTAACATTTAAAAGAATTTGGCATTTTGAGAGTAAAATTTGGCAATTTAAAGTTCCTAACAGATTAGACTTGTGATTTCAATGAAAAATTGGTTGCCTAGTAATTGTGAAATTTTTATAACAGGATAACAGGATTTTCCTAAATTTGTAAAAAAGTATTGATATTTTAATGAGAAATTAAGATTGACTATTAGTTTAAATTTTTATATTTATAGGAACTATGTAAGTACTTGGGAAGGTTTGTTTATTAAACAACGAATGTACTTAAAGGTAAGAGACAACATGCTATGTTTATAAATTAAGGATTAAACAGTTAGGACATTTAAATAAATAAAATCTGTCTTAAAAGTAATTGCTTAAATTTGCTAGATTTATAAACAGAATAAGATTCACATATTTAAATTAAAGTATAGGGAAGGATTAGGATTTTAAAATGTAGAACAAATATCATGGAGGATATGGGGAGTTGGAGAGGAGAAGGGAGTTGGGGGAAATTGGAAGGGGAAGTGAACCATGAGAGACTATGGACTCTGAAAAACAATCTGAGGGGAATTAAGTGGTGGGGGGGTGGGAGGTTGGGGTACCAGGTGGTGGGTATTATAGAGGGCACGGATTGCATGGAGCACTGGGTGTGGTGCAAAAATAATGAATACTGTTATGCTGAAAATAAATAAATTTAATTAAAAAAATGTAGAATTAAATGTTAATTATATAAATACTGAATATTTTCTTTATATAAAAACTACACTCAAAGACACCAAAAAACTCTTTATTTTGATACGTTTTTCTTTAAAAGTCTGTTAAGTTATATAAGAAGGTATGAAGCAAAAGAACAGTTCTTTCCAATTGTTTTAGTTGTTTGAAAGGGATATTATTTAATCTGAATATTTGTTACATAATTAAAAGTAAACATATATCTTTTAATAAAGAGCTTTTTTTACATACCTTTAAAAGTAATCCCAACTTTCAGATAGGTTACTTTTTAAACTTTTTGAATTCTGAACATGTTTTTGTTATAGTCATAAAAAATAAACTTTTTCCAAACTTGAGTTTATACTCAGATAATATACTTCTAAGTAAACAATTTCTCAATAGTTTGTGAAATCTATTGAGGTTCTGTTTTTCTTTAAAATTTTTATGCCTCTCTTTTACTCTCCAAGTACTCTTCAACTAATTTTATTGAGTAGATTTTCTGCTAGGACAATCCGTAAGTGAACAAATGTAATTCAGTAACTACCAGACATTGTATTATGGAAGGACATCTGTGGAAGCTCTTGGAGGTAATCTCCCGGGCTTATAGTTTTTAACTAGTAATGAAGATATGCTCAAAAGCAAAAGCACTCACTCCTTCAGGTGTTCTGTAATTCAAACACTGATTCTTAGATATTTCCAGTCAAATTTTTGTTGTAAATTTTGAACAGACCAGCTTGCTTGTTGGAAAAGTCTCCTGTGGTGATACTACTCTGCACACATAATAAACAATGTCACATCCCAGGTTGTAAGGCTCTTCCTCAGCAATCTATTAGTTCTGTAGTTTAGATTGTTAAGGTGATGGAAGGTAATCTTAATATTGCATATATGTCCATGAAGAAATAACAGTAATTAAAAAAAAAGCTTTATTGACATATAATTCACATAGCCCCAATGCACCCTTTTAATGTATACAATTTAGTGTTTGTTAGTAAGTACATGTTGTGTAACCATCACTGCAATCTAATTTAGAATATTTTTTATCACCCTGCAAAAGAAACCCAGTATCCTTTACAGTTGCTCACCATTTCTCCAAATTCCCTGCTTCCATCCTAAGTAAATACTAATCGACTCTTTGTCTGGAATGATTTGCCTATTCTGGACAGTTCATATAAATGTAATTATATAATATCTTTGGTAGAGTAATTAGATGATATGACCACCAGTTGACCAATGAGCTGGACCCAGGCAATCAGGCTTCTCACCCCAACCCCTATCCTTGGAATGTATGCTTTGCATACCATTTCCAATGTGGGAGCTGTTCCAAGGACATATCCTTGAGAGTAAAGTGTTGAGACCATTTGGATAGGAGGTGTGACTGAACCCAGTTAAGTCCTCCATATAAACTTTTAAGATTCTGGTGGGCAGGTGTGTACATCTACTCCTCTTGCAGCTGCCCAAGACTAGCCTTGTAAGTTCCTTGTTCATTAAACCTGAAATCTACCAATTTGGAGATTGGTTTGCTTCATTCTAGGGTTTCTCCTTTCACTCTTTGTATGGGGCCAATTTACAAACCAAAAATATGTGGACCTTTGTGACTCAGTTCTTTTACTTTGCATGATGTTTTCAAGGATCATCAGTTTTGTAGTATGCATCAGTATGTCATACCTTTTTTATGCTGAGCATTTCACCGTATGGATATAAAACATTTTATTTATCTGCTCATCAGTTGTTGAAAATTTGGATCATTTTTGCTTTTTGGATATTATGAATAATGCTGGTATGAGCATTAGTGTAACAGTTTTGGGTAAACAAAAGTTTCATTTCTCTTGGATAGACTTTGGAGTCGAGTTGGGTCACATATGAACTCTGTGTTTAAATCTTTCAGGAGTTGCCAGACTGTTTTCCAAAAAGTTGCATCATTTTACATTCTCACAGCAAAGAATAAGGGTTCTAATTTCTCCACATCCTCATTAACACTTGTTATTGTCGGTCTTTCTTTTTATTATTAGTGTATGTAAAGTGGCGTTTTATTGTGGTTTAATTTGCATTTCTCTGATTATGTTTTTGATCTGTCTAATTATGTTTATGCTTTTTGTGTATTTCTTGGACTTTTGTTTATCTTCTTTGGAGAAGTGGCTGTTCAGATTCAGATTTGTCAATTTTAATTTTTTTGTTATTGACTTATAATAGTTCTTTATATATTACATATTTAGTTCCTTATCATATATATATCTTGCAGATATTTTCAGCATTATGTGGATTGTCTTTTAACCTTCAGGATAGGATCCTTCAATGCAAAAAAATTAATTTTGATGAAGTTCAATTTGCTGACTTGTTCTTTTGGTGTCATAACTAAGAACTGTGCCTAGTCCAAGGTCACCAAGTTATACACCTGTATTTTCTTCTTAGAGTTTTACAGTGTTAGCTCTTATATTTAGGCCTGATCTGACCTCTTCTTTCTATTACTTTGATATTTATATATAAATATATTTACATATTTATATTTTAGATATAATATATTTATATATAAATAAATTTATATTTATTCTTATTCCAGTTCCATACTGTCTCGATTGCTGTGCTTTGTAGTAAATTTTGAAATCATAAAGTGTGAGTTGAGTAGAAGTGGTGGGAATGGATATTCTTGTCTTGTTCCTAATATTAGAGGAAATACATTCAGTCTTTTCTATTTAGCATGTTATTAGCTGTGGAATTTTTACAAATGCCTTTTTTCAGAATTAGGAAGGGTTTTTTTTATTATTATTAGTTCGCTGAGTGGTTTTTTTTTTTTCATGATGGGATATTAGAATTTGTCAAAAGCAGATTCTGTGACTACTGAGATTATATTTTTTCCTTTTCATATTGATGTGCATATTATATTAATTGAATTTGGATGTTAAATTCTTGGGGTAGATCATACTTGACAATGGTGTATAGTCATTTTTATATATTAATGGATTCTATTTGCTTGTGTTTTATTGAGGACTTCTGTGCCTTTATTTATGATAGATATTGCTCTGTGGTTTTCATATTTTTGTGATGTTTGTGTCTGGTTTTGATATCAGGGTAATACTGGTCTTATGGAATGAGTTGGGAAGTTTGTCTGCCTCTTGCTTTTTGTAAGAGTTTCTGAAGAATTGCTATTAATTCTTCTTTAAATGTTTGGTAGAATTCACCAATGAAATTATCTGGGGCTGAGATTTTCTTTGAAGTTTTTAAAATCACTAATTCAATCCTTTTACTTGTTTTTTGTCTATTCAGATTTTCTTTTATTCTTGTTTTTGTACTTGATGTTTTCTTTTTTTTTTTAATATAATTTTTTTTTTTTTTAAACATGTATTTTTATCCCCAGTGGTACAGGTCTGTGAATCACCAGGTTTACACACTTCACAGCACTCGATGTTTTCTAGGAATTTATCTTTCATCTAAGTTACCAAACTTGTTGCTACACAGTTGTTATTGGTAGTATTCCACTTTCATTCCTGATTATAGGAATTTGCATACTTTCTCTCTCTCTCTCCCTTTTTTTCTTATTTACCCTAACTGAATTTTTCAATGTTGTTGATTTTTTAAAGGCCTAACATTTGGATTTTCTTATTTCTATTTTAAAATAATTTCTTTTTCCTTTAATTTCTGCCATAATTTTACTATATCCTTCTGATTGCTATAAAGTTTATTATTTATTTGACAGACAGATCACAAGTAGGCAGAGAGACAGGCAGAGAGAGAGGAAGGGAAGCAGATTCCCTGCTGAGCAGACAGCCTGATGAGGGGCTCAATCCAAGCACCCTGGGATCATGACCTGAGCCAAAGGCAGAGGCTTTAACCCACTGAACCACCCAGGTGCCCCTGTTATGAAGTTCAAAATGTTCTTTTTTCTCTCTTACTGTTTTATGGTGGAAGTCTAGGTTATTGATTTGATATATTTTTTCTTTTTAAAAAAAGTACTTATAGGTATTATTTTCCCTTCTATGGGAAGTTGCATCTCATAATTTTTGTTGCATCTCATAATTTTGCTGTTTTGTCTTCATTTTCATTCTTTCAAAGTATTTTATAATTAATCTTGTGATTTCTTCTCTGATCCATTAGTTATGTAAGAGGGTATTGCTTAATTTCCATTATTTGTGAATTTCCAAAATTTATTTCTGTTGCTTATTTTTAATATAATTCCATTATAGTCAAAGATTATATTTTATGCGATTTTAATCCTTTAAAATGTTTTGAGGAATCTTTCATGGCCAGCATAAAGTTTCTACTGGAGAATATTCTATGTGCACTTGAAAATAATTTGTATTCTTTTGTTTTTGATTGACATGTTGGTCAGATCTAGATGCTTTATAATGTTTGAGTCTTTTACTTCTTTGTATTTTTTGAACTACGTAGTTATTTTCTCCTTTACTGAAATTTGCTATGGTAGTCTCCAATTATTACTATTATGAATTATCTCTTCTCTTTTCAATTCTGTCAGTTTTCATGTCTTTTGGGACTCTGTATATATGTGTGTGTGTGTGTGTGTGTGTGTGTGTATGTTTATAATTATAATATCTTCCTACTTGATTGTTACTTTATCAACATAATGTTCCTCTTTATCTCTAGTGACCTTTTATTTATCTATATATTTCTTTATTTTTAGTATAAGAATGCATATAGTTTAATGGTAGACCAGTTACATTATTGAATCACATTCTAAATTGATTTTGTCTTAGTATATTCACACAGGGTTCCCTATGGTTGCTGTGTGCATAATATGTCCTTTTCCATCTCCTTACTTTCATCCTATTTGTATCTTTGAATCTAAAGTTATCTCCAGTGGAAGGCATATAGGTGGATCCTGTTTTTAATCCAATCTGACAGTCTCTGTCTTTTTTTTCTTAATTTTTAATTTTTAATTTTTTATAAACATATAATATATTTTTATCCCCAGGGGTACAAGTCTGTGAATTGCCAGGTTTACACGCTTCACAGCACTCACCAAAGCACACCCTCCCCAATGTCCATAACTCCACACCCCTTCTCCCAATCCCCCCTCCCCCCCAACAACCTTCAGTTTGTTTTGTGAGATTAAGAATCACTTATGGTTTGTCTCCCTCCCGATCCCATCTTGTTTCATTGATTCTTCTTCTACCCCCTTAAGCCCCCATGTTGCATCACCACTTCCTCATATCAGGGAGATCATATGATAGTTGTCTTTCTCTGCTTGACTTATTTCGCTAAGCATGATACGCTCTAGTTCCATCCATGTTGTTGCAAATGGCAAGATTTCATTTCTTTGGATGGCTGCATAGTATTCCATTGTGTATATATACCACCTCTTCCTTTCTCCATTCATCTGTTGATGGACATCTAGGTTCTTTCCATAGTTTGGCTATTGTGGACATTGCTGCTATAAACATTCTGGTGCACGTGCCCCTCTGGATCACTACATTTGTATCTTTAGGGTAAATACCCAATAGTGCAATTGCTGGGTGTTAGGGCAGTTCTATTTTCAACATTTTGAGGAACCTCCATGCTGTTTTCCAGAGTGGTTGCACCAGCTTGCATTCCCACCAACAATGTAGGAGGGCTTCCCTTTCCCTGAATCCACACCAGCATCTGTCATTTCCTGACTTGTTCATTTTAGTCATTCTGACTGGTGTGAGGTGATATCTCATTGTGGTTTTGATTTGTATTTCTCTAATGCCGAGTGATATGGAGCACTTTTTCATGTGTCTGTTGGCCATCTGGATGTCTTCTTGGCAGAAATGTCTGTTCGTGTCCTCTGCCCATTTCTTGATTGGATTATTTGTTCTTTGGGTGTTGAGTTTGCTAAGTTCTTTATAGATTTTGGACACTTTATAGCCCTTTATCTGATATGTCATTGGCAAATATCTTCTCCCATTCTGTCAGTTGTCTTTTGATTTTGTTAACTGTTTCCTTTTCTGTGCAAAAGCTTTTGATCTTGATAAAATCCCAATAGTTCATTTTTGCCCTTGCTTCCCTTGCCTTTAGCTGTCATCATCAAGACAGCATGGTACTGGCACAAAAACAGACACATAGATCAATGGAACAGAATAGAAAGCCCAGAAATAGACCCTCAACTCTATGGTCAACTAATCTTTGACAAAGCAGGAAAGAACGTCCAATGGAAAAAAGACAGCCTCTTCAGTAAATGGTGTTGGGAAAATTGGAAAGCCACATGCAGAAAAATGAAATTGGGGCACCTGGGTCGCTCAGTGGGTTAAGCTGCTGCCTTCGGCTCAGGTCATGATCTCGGGGTCCTGGGATTGAGTCCTGCATTGGGCTCTCTGCTCAGCAAGGAGCCTGCTTCCTCCTCTCTCTCTCTCTGCGCCTGCCTCTCTGCCTACTTGTGATCTCTGTCTGTCAAATAAATAAATAAATAAATCTTTTAAAAAAAAAAGAAAAATGAAATTGGACCATTTCCTTACACCACACACAAAAATAGACTCAAAATGGATGAAGGACCTCAATGTGAGAAAGGAATCCATCAAAATCCTTAAGGAGAACACAGGCAGCAACCTCTTTGACCTCAGCCACAGCAACATCTTCCTACGAACAGTCTCTGTCTTTTGATTGGAGTTTTAAACAACTCAAAGTTTATACTAATATTGATACAGTTGAATTTATGTCTGCCCTTTTATTTTTGTTTTTGATAAATCTCATGCCTATTTTATTCCTCCATTTTTTTTATTCCTTTATACTTCCCTTGTATTAAGTGAATATTTTCTAGTGTATAGCATTTTAATTTCTTGGATGTGTTTTTGTCTATGCTTTTTTAGTTATTTTCTTAGTGACTGCTCTAGAACCTACCATTTATAGTTTCCTTACCAGAGCATACTTTTGATTCATTCTAATTCTGGTGAGACAGAAATGACCTCTTTGTAGCTCTACTCCATCTTCCTCATTTTTGTGTTGTTCTCATTGTACATTTCACATCTATACATGTGGCAAGCCAACGATCTATTATTAAAATAATTATTTTATACTTTTGGAAAACAAGCATATATTTATGTATTTATGCATTTGCTATTAATCTATTTACCATTTCTGGTTCTCTTTTGCTCTTTTGTTTTTTTTTTTTTTTTTTTTTTTAAAGATTTTATTTATTTATTTGACAGAGAGAAATCACAAGTAGATGGAGAGGCAGAGGCAGGCAGAGAGAGAGAGAGAAGCAGGCTCCCTGCTGAGCAGAGAGCCCGATGCGGGACTCGATCCCAGGACCCTGAGATCATGACCTGAGCCGAAGGCAGCGGCTTAACCCACTGAGCCACCCAGGCGCCCTCTTTTGCTCTTTTGGATTCAGGTTATTATTTAGTTTCATGTTCATACTTCAGTACAATTGTTCTCTTTTCTACCTCCTTTGCATTATTACCACAGTATGTTTATATTCTGTAATCCTAACAATATAATTATATTCATATTGTTTTATAAAATTCCTTTCAAATTACTGAAGAGAAAACAGGTAAAGAGATATGTACTTATATTGTGTTTAGTAATTACATAATTATCTTTACCTATGTCTCTGTGTATGTATATTCTAATTACATAATTATCTTTACCTATGTCTCTGTGTACATATATTCTAATTACTATCTGGATCTCTTGTTTTCAGCCTTAAAAACTTCCTTTAGTACTTACTGTAAGACATATCTGCTAGAAGTGAATTCTCTCAGTTTTTGTTTATTTCAGAAGTATTGTATTTTTGCTGAATATGAGATTTTATTTTATTTTCCCCCCAGCACTTTGAATATGCCATCCCACTGCATTCTGGCTTCCATTATTTCTGATGAAAAATTAGGTAAAACCTAATTTTTTTCCTTACTGGAGTTCCCTCACAATGACAAGTCCTTAATCTCTTGCTGCTTAGAAGATTTTTCTCCTAAGTTTTTGTTTTCTATATTTTTAATATGATGTGTCTGATTGTGAATCACTTTGTATTTGTTCTCTTTGGGATTCATTTATCTTCTTAAATGTACAGATTGAATATTTTCCTTGAAGCTTTCACTCATTATTTCTCTGAATATTTTCTGTTCTTTTCTTTCCTTCATGTACTCTCATTATGCATATGTTGGTACATTTAGCAGTGTCCCACATTTCTTTATGGGTTTGTTCACTTTTTTCATTTATTTTCTTTCTACTCTTCAGGTTGAAAAATCACCTTGATCTATGTTTAAATTTGTTCATTTTTTTTTCTTCTGTCATCTTAAATTTGCTGTTGAAGCCCTCTAGTGAAATTTTTATTGCAGTTATTATACTTTTTAACTTGACATTTTCCATTGGGTTCTTTTTATAATTTTATACTCTAATTTTTATTAATTTTATAATATATCTTTATTGATCATTCTCCTTTTTTAATGAGTTATTATTGTGATGTTTTTGCTTCCTTTATTAAGCATGGCTTCCTTTAGTTCTTTGAATACATTTTTAATATCTGATTTGATGTCTTTATGTCCAAGATTTGGGCTTTTTTACAGGCAATTTCTGTTTATTCCCCCTTGGATATGGGTCACCTGTTCTTGTTTCTTTAAATGGTTCATAAATTTTAACTGAATACTGGATAATAGATTATATGAATTCTCTCCTCCACTCCAGAGCTTGTTGATGTTGTTTGCTTACTGGTTTTGAGACTTTGCTTGATGATTTGCGCAATGTCTGTTTTCCCACAGTAGGAAGCCACTACCGTTACTACTCAGTGGGGGAAATCTTGCACAGTCACACTTGGATGATGGTTCTTTAGCAGGGTGCTCTTTGAATATTTCTTGCCCTGATCACTCTGTTAAGTCAGCTACCTCTATTGCTATCATACTTGGCTATTAAGCTCTACTAATTTTTATCTGATTGAGTATTGTTTGAACAAAACCCTGAAGCATAAATTGCTCTACAGTCTGATCTCATTAAATTCAAACTCCTTTGCAGATATAATTTTAAAGCCAGTATTTTGAGATTGATTATGACTCCAAGAGGACTCTTCTTAGCTGTCCTTTTTTCTGGTTCTTTCAGTAACCTAGTTGGCCTATGATTTAACAAGAGCTATTAGCCTCTTCTTAATTGCTCACCACCAAAATCTTCATTGTTTTGAGAGTACTCTAGGGCTTTAACTGTCTCACACTCTGTTCATATGGCCCACCTCTCTCCCCCTGGCCATTCTCTGAGTCTCTATTCTATACCTGGGAGTGGGACTGTATCTGCCTTTTCCCAAAGTGACATTATTCCTTTATGATCAGCACACTGGGAAGAGGTGGTAGCTTGTTGGCATTGAACCTCTAGGCTACTAGACAGTGATTGGGTCTTCTGTCTTTTTTGTTACACATGAAGTACAACCTCTGCCTGGTGATTAGTAACTGGCAGAAATTGGAGCCCCCAAACCCATGGCTATGCTTGTTTGGAATTTAGGCTCAGTAACATGGAGCTTGGGATTATGAGAAATGTTAGTGACCTGCCCATCCACTGTGAGTTTGGTGGGGGCAGGGTGTGTGTGTGGTGGAGGGACATCTACTTGGTTAGACCTGCCAAGATTGAAGCTTTTGTCATGCTGACTGGTGCAAGGGAAGAAGGTAGAAGGTAAAGGCTCAAGTGTAATAGATTCTTACTGTTCTTACTCAGATGTTGTATATTTTTCTTGATTATAGGTTTCTTATTTTTCTCTGTGACCTTGGGATAACTTTTAGAGAACCTAACACATTACATACCATTTTCATCAATTATTACTCTTTCTCTAGAGAGCTGTCCATGGAAAACTTCATGCAACCAGTCTGGAAATGATCAACAACAATTATTTTAAATTCCTCCTAAAATTTACGCTCAACCAGACAGCAGTAGGAAAACAAAACAAAACAAAACATCAAAAAGTTTTGTCTATAATACATTTACTTTTGTAATTTTAACGTGTGCCAAATTGCATGTCTATTCTGGCTGTATCACTGACCATGCCAGGACGGTTTGTCCTTAGTCAACACTGGTAACAACTGTACCATATTAATAAGAGATACAAGTAAAAATCATTTAATCAACTTAATTGTCAGACTATCTGAGAAGTTGAGGGTTTGGGGGGCGTGGGGGGTTGGGTGAGCCTGGTGGTGGATATTAAGGAGGGCACATATTGCATGAAGCTCTGGGTGTGGTGCATAAACAATGAATCTTGGAACACTAAAAAAATTAAATTAAATTTAAAAAAAAAAGACTGATGGATCTTGGAGCATGTCCAAATTTTCCTTTTGAATAGGGGCATTTATCCATTTATTCATTCTATGACCTAAGTTGAATGTTGGTGGGTGAGTATTCAGAGAAAGCTTGGGGGGGGTGGATAGTGGAGAAGAACAAAAATCATGACTCTCCAGAGATAAAGCGGGGTGAATAACAGTGGATAAGAGACCATATGGATTTAAGGAATTGCAAGAAGCTTCCTATGGTTGGATCATAAGCTGAGGTGAAGTATAACAAGATATTTGACTATAGATTTTAGAATGGATAGAGCAGGAGAGGAACCTTTGTCAGGCTCAGCAGTTTCAATTAGGCAGAAAAGTGGTAGAAATCCATTTAAAAAAAAAAGATTGAAGTCCATTTAAAAAAAAAAAATCTGCTTGGGTCACCCTTCCCTTTTATTTGAATTGAGCTTCTGCTCTTCCTCAAGAAATATTCTTGGTCAGAACTTGTATGAAGTGCAACATGGTATTTCTGAGAGTGTTAAAAAGTATCTGCAGCAGAGCTGGGGGGCATGAATGGATCCCAGTGTGTCCTTTATTCCCCTGGCATCATAAAAACTGGTGAATTATTACTAATGCAGGGAGAACCTGGCATCTAAATTATAGATGAAACTGCATAATTGGAACCTATCAAAGAAATGACGTTGTCAAAACCACTACAGCTCTATTACGCTGTCCACTCTAGCCAGGTCACACACACAATTGGATTAGTAACAGCTCTAAGCTAGCTGAGTTAAAACTGGATAGAACCAAAACAGATTCATAAGGCTTTGGGTCTTTTGAGTATGACAGAAAACCACCATGGGGACAAGATGATATCCACAGTTTATATTCCACTGGGCTGTTTATTGACAGACTAAAGGGGATTCAGAAAATTGTTTATTCATGTTTAATTTGGGGAATTGTTCCCTTGGCCCTTAACTCTCACAGTTGCATTTACATAATTACAATTACAACATAGTTATTTCTGATAATTTTAAGCAAGTGAAAAATGTTTTTCCTCAGTGCCCATGTCAAGCACATAATTGGGGCTCAGTAGATATATCTTGACTTGTTTGGAACTGAAGGATGTGAGTGAATCACAATCCTTCTCATGGTCCTTTTAAATAGAGCCTGGGACATGTTCTGTCACATGAAAAGACCCAGCAGTGATTATTTTTTAATCTTATTGAAGCCCTTTGACTTTTGGCTCCCATTCTATAGCTGACATGTTCTTCAAAAGAGTAAACTCCTAATACACAATTACCTAGTCATTTTTTCTTCCCCTCATCTTCTTAGAGTTGGTAATTCACCTCTAGAAACAAGGGTGATATCCTTAATATCACACTGCCCAAGATAAATTTATGTTTCTTAATAAACAAGAAGGTGAAATGATTCTTTTAGAAACAATTGTGAAACATAGAAGATCTGAAATTCCCTTCTATAATATGAAACAGAATGCATATACCCCAATTTTAGAAGATTAGATAAAATGGCGCCTCTGTATAGGAAAATAAAAAGCAATTTCTATAGGAGTTCTTTAAGACTTCAAAAGATTTTAAAGCTTTTAAACTGTACTTTTGTTTTAAAAATAATTTTAGAGTGTTTAGAAAGTTAAATTAAGAACAAAATTAAATTTATATATAGTCTCATTTTTCAGTCTTCTTTAACTTGAGATACTTCTTAACAATCTATATTATTTTTAAGTGAGATTGTATCTTTTTTCAACATTATTTTTGCATTTCATATTATTAAATAATATTAAAATATTTTTTATAGTTTCAAGGTTTTATTTAAATTCCATTTAACATACAGTCTAATGTTAGTTTCAGGTGTAGAATTTAATGATTCATCACTTATGTAGGACACTCAGGGCTCATCACAAGTGCACTCCTTAAATCCCATCACACATTTCATCCATTCTCCTGACCATCTCCCCTCCAGCAACCTTCAGTCTGTTCTCTATAGTTAAGTGTCTATTTTATGGTTTTACTGTGCTTTTGTTTTTCTCCTATGTTCATCTGTTTTATGTCTTAAGTTTCACAAATGAGTGAGATCATATAGTATTTGTCTTTCTCTGACTGACTTATTTCACTTAGCATAATACACTTTAGTTCCATCCATATCCTTATAAATGGCAAGATTTCCTTCTTTTTAAGGCATATATATATATATATATATATTTGTGTTTTTTATGAACATTAATTTAATTTAATTTAATTTTTAATTTTTAAAAAATTTATTTATAAACATATAATGTATTATTAGTCCCAGGGGTACAGGTCTGTGAATTGCCAGGTTTACACACTTCACAGCACTCACCATAGCACATACCTTTCCCAATGTCCATAACCACACCACCCTCTCCCTACACCTCTACCCCACCTGCCCCGCTCAGTTTGTTTTGTGACATTAAGAGTCTTTTACGGTTTGTCTCCCTCCCAATCCCATATTGTTTCATTTATTCTTTTCCTACCCCTCAAACCCCACACATTGCATCACCACTTCCTCATATCAGGGAGATCATATGATAGTTGTCTTTCTCCGATTGACTTATTTTGCTCAGCATAATACCCTCTTGTTCCATTCACGTCATCGCAAATGGCAAGATTTCATTTCTTTTGATGTCCACATAGTATTCCATTGTGTATATATATTACTTCTTCCTTATCCATTCATCTGTTGATGGACATCTAGGTTCTTTCCATAGTTTGGCTATTGTAGACATTGCTGCTATAAACATTCGGGTGCACTTGCTCCTTCGGATCACTATGTTTGTATCTTTAGGGTAAACACCCAGTAATGCAATTGCTGGGTCACAGGGTAGCTCTATTTTCAACTTTTTGAGGAAACTTCATGCTGTTTTCCAGAGTGGTTGCACCATCTTGCATTCCCACCAATGGGAGGAAGGGTTCCCCTTTCCCGGCATCCTCACCAGCATCTGTCATTTCCTGACTTATTAATTTTAGCCATTCTGACTGGTGTGAGGTGGTATCTCATTGTGGCTTTGATTTGTATTTCCCTGATGCTGACTAATGCAGAGTACTTTTTCATGTGTCTGTTGGCCATCTGGATGTCTTCTTTGCAGAAATATCTGATCATGTCCTCTTCCCATTTCTTGATTAATTATTTGTTCTTCAGGTGTTGAGTTTGCTAAATTCTTTATAGATTTTGGATACTAGCCCTTTATCTGATATGTCATTTGCAAATATCTTCTCCCATTCTGTCAGTTGTCTTTTGGTTTTATTGACTGTTTCCTTCGCTGTGCAAAAGCTTTTGATCTTGATGAAGTCCCAATAGCTCATTTTTGTCCTTGCTTCCCTTGCCTTTGGTGATGTTCCTAAGAAGAATTTGTTGCGGATGAGGTCAAAGAGGGTACTGCCTGTGTTCTCCTCAAGGATTTTGATGGATACCTTTCTCACATTGAGGTCCTTCATCCATTTTGAGTCTATTTTCATGTGTGGCATAAGGAAATGGTCCAGTTTCTTTTTTCTGCATGTAGCCGTTGAATTTTCCCAGCAGCATTTATTGAAGAGGCTGTCTTTTTTCCACTGGACATTCTTTCCTGCTTTGTCAAAGATTAGTTGACCATAGAGCTGAGGATCTATTTCTGAGCTCTCTATTCTGTTCCATTGATCTATGTGTCTGCTTTTGTGCCAGTACCATGCTCTCTGGATGATGACAGCTTTGTAATAGAGCTTGAAGTCCAGAATTGTAATGCCACCAGCTTTGGCTTTCTTTTTCAATATTCCTTTTGCTCTTCGAGGTCTTTTCTGGTTCCATATAAATTTCAGGATTATTTGTTCC